>NW_015175007.1:38891-57633 GCF_001447785.1 Gekko japonicus | reverse complement strand
TGTGGCCTAATATGCTAATGAGTTTTTAATGTTGGGTTTGGCCTAACATGCTAATGAGTTCCTGCTGGGCTTTTTCTACAAAAAGAGCCCTGATTCTTGAATATATAAGTTTTATATAAGTTTCCTGAACTACTTTAAACTATAAGTACACAAGCAGGCCATTTTTTATCTATTATGTAGTACCAAGCTTCTGACAATAAATAATAATAATAATTACTCTTATTTTTGCTTTCTGTTCTTTCATCTGCTGCTTCTTTTCCTTTTTTTGGTTTTGTTTCTCCTGCCATTTTTGCAAAAGTTTGGGAAGAATTCGATCAGAAATGTCATCTTCTTCAACTTCAAGACAGACTACAATGTCTGGACAAAGTCCACGTTCTGCTAAATACATGGCTTCATCTGCTGTTCGAGGAAAACCATCCAGTATAAATCCTGTAGATCTAAATGAAACAATAATTGAAAATGATAGTGTCACTATTTTATGGGCTTTTCCCCCTGCTGAATGGCAGAAATGCAAAACTGTTTATCAAATGGACCCTTGTGGGCAAAGGATGGGCATAACTACAAGGAAAAGGCTTTACTGGTCAGTGAAATACACTTCTTCTAATGTTCCTTCTGTCTACATGAGAATTGTAAAGATGAGGCTATAGAATCCTTGAGCCATGAGATATAATTATTTTAATTAATAAATGTAATAAAGGCAGCAATAGGCATTGTTGGTACTGAAACAAGATGCTTTGGAAGTATATCTGTATATCTAATAGCCAAGGATATCTAAATCCACACATTGGGGGCACCTGGGTGGCAGAAAGATTTTCCTGCACATTTGGGGCAATCCCCAGATGTGCAGAAAAATCTAAAAAGTTGAAAAAAGTATACGGGGGATACTTAAATCCCCCCAAAAGTAAAAGAGCGTTCCCTGTGCATGCACTTACCAATAGAACTGTGGCAGAGCCTTGCAGGGCTTGATTCCTGCGGGTGGTGGCGGGGGAGGGAGAAGCCTTGGAGGGCCGGCGCTGGGAGCCACAGACATTGTTGCTGTCGGTGGGAGGAGGGAGCCTGGCGGCCCCGCAGCAAAGAGCTGCACAGGGCTCGCCGCCATTGCTGCTCGTGGTGTCAGGGGGGTACCCTGGAGGGCCGGTGGCTAGACTCAGCCGCAGCTGTTGCAGCTGTTGTTGGGTGTGTGTGTGTGGTCCTCCTTTGTGCTGAGCTCCTGCTGCTTCAGCAGGCGAGCCACCTGGAAGCCCCGAAGAATACTCTCCCCACCCCACGAGTACCGCGGGTCCCACCTCTTGTTCTCTCTAAAAGGTGTGCCAACCACATACACATGTGCATGTTTGTACTGAACAGGAATGATTTACTAATACCACTACTTTATTTTGCAGAAAGATTCAGTGTCCATCAGAGAGATAAAAAATGACTGGCCCAAGATCACCTTGTGAGCTTCATGATAAACTGGGATTTGATTCCAGATCTATCCAGGCATAGTAAAGAATGCTAAGCACTACTCCATTCTGGCTTCCTATGACACCAGGACAGAGTGGTACTTTAGTTTGTTGATATTTTGAAAAAAAATATTATAAGGGATACAGAAAAAAGAAGGAATAAGGAAAAACAGATAGAAAATATAATTACCAAAAAATCTAGTGTGAGGGATATTTTACAGATATTGAGAACATTCCTTTTTCAAAATATATATGTATATGTAAAAAAAGTATATGGTATAACAGCTTAACAAATGTTTAACAAGATATATATGGTGCAATGGCATAAGAATATAGCTTAAAATATATATGACATATTAACTTAAAAAATCTGTATAATGACCTACTTATTCTACCATTGCAACTTAAGGTTGTTGACATTTTTACTTTAAATTCAGACACCCATGCCATGCCATAACCTGTTTCCTGTAGTCCCCTCAGTTTCAAAGAGACTGCTGTTAAAAAAATATGCTCAAATTCCAGCTGAGTGTATGAAATTAGTTGTGCAGTTATTTGGATCCCGGTCACAGAGAGTTTCTCTGACCAGTGATTAGTGTTCATGGCTTCTATGCAATGGGCTAGTGGCAACAATGGACAGTGGTGGCAACTTGAAATGGCCACATCTAATGTGATTAATATCCTTTTTATAATAAGTTTTGTACATTTAGTGGGATATATCTACACTACTAAAAGGTGCAGTCTGATTGGTGAAAAACAATGATTTAAAATTCTGACTTGAAAGTCTACTGCGGCTCATAAAAATGACACTGTAACAAAACGGAAGGTTTCTTTCACTTACCGTGAAGCTTCCTTTCTCGGTGGTTCAGGAGTGGGACAGTCCTCACGCTTGGGATAAGCTCCTCCATCCTTCACAGGGTCGGCTCTGAGCTTTGATCCAGGAGGGGAGGGGCTTATCCCCTGTAGGCTTCCCAGTTGTCTTCGAGGCCCTCGTCCACCAAACAGGAACTAGAAGGAAGAGCTTTTCCCTCGAAAATAGGGAAAACTCAACAAACTGATTAACCTAAGAACCTGCAAACTGTCCTCTTTTCCTGACTACATCTAAAAGGAGTAATGCAGTACAGTTCATCACTACCTCTGTAAACTGCAGAAAACATCTCCAAAAGAAGGGAGGGCAGGACTGTTCCACTTCTGAACCACCGAGAAAATAAGCTTCACGGTAAGTGAAAGAAACCTTCTGTTCTCCAGTGGTTCAGTACGTGGGACAGTCCTCACGCTTGAGACATAAAAGAGCAGTGTGCCCCAAGGGAGGGAAATCCCTGTTTACAGAGTGTGTTGAAGCACCCTACGTCCAAAGGCCGCTTCTGCTGACGATAACTTATCCACTCTATAGTGTTTAGTGAAAGTATGAACTGACTTCCAGGTGGCCGCTCTACAAATGGTAGGCCACAAAAGTCACCGCCCCCTTGAGAGAATGAGCAATAATCCCTTCCGGGGGTTCCATCCTTTTAGCCTTATAGGACAAGATAATGCATCCCTTAATCCCCTTTAGCTGATTTCCTGAAGGACACGAAATGCGTGCCCAACTTTCTCCAAGGTTTTGATCTCTCAATGTAATAGCTCAGGGCCCTCCAAACGTCCAGACAGTGCCACTCCTTTTCTTTGTCATATCTGGGGTTAGGGTAGAAAGAAGGTAAAACCAATTCTTCCTATCTATGGAAAATGGAATTAATTTTTGGAACAAACGCCGGATCCGGTCGAAAGACCACTTTGTCCCTGTGGAACACACACAACTCTTTACTGACAGAAAGGGGCCTTAGCTCTGATACTCTATGCGCTGATGTGATGCCCACTAGGAATAGTGTCTTAACGGTCAGCACCTTTAATGGGCATGATGCTAAAGGCTCAAAAGGAGGTTGGCAAAGTGCCCTTAACGCAGTGTTCAAATTCCACGTGGGGAACCTGTGGACTTTCGGAGGGTTCAATAATGATTCCCCCTTTAGAAATCTTTTGATGTGGGGATGACTAAGTAGAGACTTCCCATATCTAGCTCCTTTAACTGCTGAAATGGCCGAAACCTGTCTTCTGAGAGTACTGGTGCTTAGCCCTTTATCCAAGCCATCTTGTAGAAAGCGTAAAATCTCCCTGGCTGAAGCCCTAAAGGGATCTATGGCTAGAGAGCTACACCAGGAGTAAAACATCTACCAGGTGTTATTATAAGATCTATTCATGGAAGTTTTACGTGAGGCCAACATGGTGGATACTACTGCCTCCGAGTACCCCACCTCTCTTAGCATTTCCCTTTCATCCTCCATGCTGTGAGCTTGAGTAGCTCTGGGCGTGGGTGGTTCGTGAGACCTTGTGAAAACCACTCTTAGGGCAAGAGGCCCCGGTCCTCCACGGACAGGCTCTGAAGATCCTGAAACCACGCTCTCCATTGGCAAAAGGGGGCTATCTGCACCACCTCCGCTTCTTGTAGATGGATTTTCTGAATTACTCTCTACAAGATCTGTATTGGAGGAAAAGCATAAAGGAGGCCGGGAGGAACCTGTCTGTTGGACTCCGTCGCAAACAGGTCTATCTCCATTTCTCAAAATCTTTCTCTTAGGTGGTGGAACACCGCCTTATTCAGAGCCCATCCAGACTGGTCCATTCGCCTCCTGCTGAGCCAGTCCGCCAGATCGTTGTCCTTCCCTGCTACATGTACGGCCTTCAGCGATAGCAAGTGAATCTCGGCCCAAGAGATTAGTCTGGCTGCCTCGTGGTGGAGGGACCTCACTCAAGTCCCCCCTTGACGATTCACATATGTCTTTGCAGTCATGTTGTCTGTCTGGACCAGAACATGGTGCCCCGCTAGATGCTTTCTGAGGCTTAGTAGGCCTAGGCGAATCACCTTGAGCTCCAGGAGATTGATGCTCTCTTGAGCCTCTTGAGTCGATCACTTTCCCTGGGTCATGAAACCCCTTGAGTGAGCCCCCCATCCTGACAGATTCGCGTCTGTAATCATCACTATTCTTGGAGGAACCCTGAGGGGCGACCCATGACTGAACCTGAACGGTGCTTACCACAATGCTAGCTGTTGATGTACTGGCATGGGTAGCTGTAATAGTTTGAATCTCCGGTGAGCTATTGCTCCCTGGAACGGGAGAAGGAATCTTTGCAAAGGCCTGGCATGGAAACGGGTCCACTGTACAATCTCCTGGCATGACACCAGCATCCCCAGAAGCTTGGCTAATTGCATAAGTTCTGACTTGGGGCTCTGTAGAACCTGTGATAGTAAGGAGCATACCTTCACTTCCCTTTCCTGTGAGAGGAAAGCCCAGTCCTGAATAGTGTCTATCTCTACACCCAGGTGCAGTAACCTCTGCGTGGGCTTGAGATGGCTCTTCTCTAAGTTCACCACGAAACTGTGATTCTTGAGGGTACTCACTGTGAGGTGTGAGGCCTTCAGGCTCTCCTGGTATGATGGGGCTTTTATCAGGACATCGTCCAATTATGGGAATAGTTGGACCCCCTGTAGCCTGAGGTATGCAATCAAGGTCACGAGCACCTTTGTGAAAACCCTTGGAGAGGATTTCAACCCGAAGGGGAGAGCCCGGTACTGAAAGTGTTGGTTGGCGTAGGCAAATCTGAAGAATTTTCTGTGAGAGTCGTGAATGGGTATGTGGAGGTAGGCCTCCGATAAGTCTATTGAAGTTAGAAAGTCTCCTTTCTGAATGTCTGTCAGAATGGACTTGAGCGTTTCCATCTTTAATTTCCTGTCTCCTATGTGACTGTTGAGCCATTTGAGATCTAAAATGGCTCGGGTGTCTCCATTTTTCTTGGGCACAGTAAAGAATATTGAGTAAACGCCCCGCCGCCACTGGGAGGTTGTCACTCTCTCTATGGCCCCAATTTCTAACAGGTATTGAATCGCTTCCTTGGTTTGAGTGTGTTTCAATCGATTGCGAATCTTTGGGATTTGCACATAACGCTATCGAGGAAAGGTGGAGAACTCTAGTCTGTATCCGTGTGTTACTATGTCTAGGACCCACCGATCGGACACCGATCGGTGCCACTGGACTGCAAAGGCTTGCAACCCCCCCCTCCATCCCCAACTGTGGGCTTGGACAGTCATGCTGAGTTACCCTTTTTTGGTGGCTTGTCAGAGGGGAGATCTCCCTTACCAGAGGCAAATGGTTTATTGCCCCGTTGTCTAGATTGCCACTTTCCCTTGAATGGCCTGGAGTAAGAGGGTTTCTGTCCCCTCTTCTGATCCCAAAAGGGCTGAAAACGTTTCCTTTGTTTAAACTCTCTCTTCTTAGAGGGAAGGACTTTTTTCTTGTCTCTATCTTCTGATACTTATCTAGGCCTTCTCCAAAGAGGTTACCCCCTTTAAAGGGGACAGCCACCACCTTCGCCTGTACCGAGGAATCTACTTCCCTGTGGTGAAGCCAGTTATTCCTCCTTGCTGTAACACTAGATGCTAGGGCCCTAGCTGATAATTGTAGTGCATCCAGTGTGGCGTCTGCCACAAAAGCCACAGCCAGAGCAATCTTTTTAACCTCATCTTTAAATTCCTTGGGTGCATCACTATCTGCCGAGGCTAGGTTTTGCGCCCAATCGTAAGCGGCTCTTGCAAACAATGATCCTGCTGTAGAAGCCTTAATAGAGGAAGACAAGGCCTGTTTCTACGAAGGGCCTGTTCAATCCTCCTATCCGTGTGTTCCTTGGGCATGCCATCTGCATCCATAGGAAGCACTGAATTGGAGTACAGACTAGTGACAGGGTAATCTACTACTGGAATTTTGAGTTTTTTATTAGCTTCAGGCATTAAAGGAGTAAAGCTTAGAGAAAAGATGATGGTTAGCCTTGGGTTTGGCCGGTTGTTCTCACTCAGCTTTCATGATATTGTAGAATGAGGCTGGGAGTGGTAACCCTGGTTGAGAAACAGAAATCTTAGTATCAGTTTACCTGTACCTGTCTGAAATTCTGAGTCCTGTTCAGCCTCCTCATTCGGTTTTGAAGAGAGATCTAAAGTTCTTAGGACTTTAGGCAGGAGGCGAGAGTAAAGCTCTTGAGGAAAGAGTCTAGACTGAGTTGCCGGCACTGCAACCTCCTCGGATAATTCTCCTTCCTCTCTCTCTAGGGAGGAAATGGAGGACTCTGACTCATCATCTCTGGTATCTAAAAGAGGGCTACGCTCCCTAACCGGAGACCTGAGTTTCTTCTGTTTAGGTCTAGGAGGAGATCTGGATGGGCTGGAAGAATCTTCTTTCTGGCTGGATCTGGCTCTTTTAGAAGCTCTGCCTCTTTCCTGCTGGAAAGTTGTGCCTAATAATGTTTTCTGAATCATTTCTTTACACTCCCTTCGCATTTCTCCTTTAAACCATTGCAGGATCTCTGACCTATCTGTCTCCTTGGCTTCCTGGCTCAGCGGAACAGAAAGCGCCTGAGATGACAAAGAGACCGATGATCTGGGGATATTTAATTCTCCCAGGGGACTGTCTCTGTCCTGAGACTTGCCCGGATTGGCCCTGTCAGTCATTTTCCTTAACCTGTGGGGAGGATTGAACAAAAAAAAAACCCGTCAGGTTTTCCAGGCCCCTCTCTCCTTTACTTGATACAAATAAACCTCCCAGTAAAGGAAAAAAACAGGACCTGTTTACTTCTGGGTCAATTCCGGGGGAAACTTATGCCTATAAGCTAGTTCCGCCCCCGCCCCCCGACTGGCACAGAGAAACGAAACCAAAATGGCCTGCATTAGCGGTTTCCTGCTAGCAACCTTCTCATCCCAAACTATCTCCAGGAGGGGGGAGGAGTCCTACTCCTAGGATGATTCATCCCCACCTCCTCATCATCCTGGCTGCCGGGCTATCTCTATGGGTATCGGGGAAAAGTCCCCTTCCCCTGCATTACATCCAGTTCCCTGGCAAGGGTCGTTCATCTGTTCTCCCGTCCCAGAGAAAGGTTACTCGGGAGTAAGGAGGCTAACAGAGAGACGCCAGGCCTTACCGCGATTCAGGCGAGCTTATAATCTTCCGACGCCTCCTTTGTCATCCGCTCTCATGGGGGGGGTCACAGAACCTCTGGCCGGTCCCGCTGTGACAACTCCGACTCTACCGTGCTCTCTTGGCCGATTAGGAGCAGGCCCTCTGCCCCCAGGCAGGTAAGGCCAGCGGGAGTCCTAATGAGGCTAGGAATTTCCCAGCCCTGCTAAGCTCTTTTAAGAGGCGCCGCATCTCTCTCTCTCCAAGAACGCGGTTGCAGTCTTCCTTCTTTTCTTCAGTCTGAACTATGCTATGCAGCACTGCCCAGGCACATCCTGCACCAACACAGGGTCGACTAGAACTGGGAAGCCTACAGGGGATAAACCTTTCCCTGCCTGGATCAAAGCCCAGAGCCGACCCTGCGATGGAGGGAGGAGCTTATTCCAAGCGTGAGGACTGTCCCACATGCTGAACCACTGGAGAATAACCACTACAGACAAGTACTAACAAAATGCCATAACCATCCAACTCTAAAACAAAGTAATTAAAATCAAAACAGAAAGGTCATGCAGTACCTATAAATCATGTGCAGGGCTGAGCTGCTGGTATATACCAGTTAGTAACTGAAGGATGGAGGCAGTTTATTGTGCATCACGTCAGGCATTTTATAGTGTTTTTATAGGCTAATCTCTCCCTTATTATAATTGAATAGCAACGTTCTATATTGAACGTTCTAAATTTGGCCCCTTTAGTGTTTGGCTGGAAGAACTGTCAATCAGAGGACGCTGGCTGGGTTGACTGGCTGCTTTGTGCAGTCCCGCCCAGCATTTCAAGGTCTTTTGCATATGGAAGCTGATTGGACTTCACTCCATTCCACACCTCAAACTCCCCCCCCTGCAAGGCAGTAGGAATTTTCAGTTGCATATGGGAACTACTGTATTCTGAGGTAACATATGTCCTCACTCACAGCACATCACTTCCCCTTTATAAGAAACAAACCCAATAACACAATCACGCCACACCACAAAGAAGACAGATCACACCACAAGCAGAATACCACAAGGCAAAAAATGATAGGAAAAGGTGCCAGCAGTCACCCCATTACTGCCACAGAGAGCGCTTCAGAGGATGGTGTGCAGGTCCCAGGTTCATGTTTTAAAAGCAGCCTGGGGAATTATGGACCATTCACACACTTTCAACCTTAACATACCTCATAGAGTAGTTGTGTGGATCATATGAGGGAGAGGAGAATGATGTCAGCTGCTTTGGTTCCCACTGCAGGGAAAGACTGCCCTTTCTGAGGCTGGGCGAGGGGAATGTAAACCTGAAGACAGACAAGCAGATAACGGTAGGCTGATGGTTGCCTGGAAAGGACATAGGGTTGCCAACTCCAGGTTGGAAACTTCCAGGATATTTTGGGGATGAAGCCTGCTGAGGGTGGGGTCAGAGGAGGAGGAGGAAGAGGGGGACCTCAGACAGATACAATGCCATACTCCCCACCCTCCAAACAAGCTGTTGACAGTCCAAGGCAGTTGGAATTTTCAGTTGGGGGAGGAGAATGATGTCAGCTGCTCCCTAGGCAGAGGCTGTGTGTGTGTGTGTGTGGGGGGGTTGTAAAGACAGACAGGCAGATAAACGTTGGCTGATGGTTGCCAACTCCCGGTTCGAACTCCAGGACATAGGGTTGCCAACTCCAGGTTGGAAACTTCCAGGATATTTTAGGGATGAAGCCTGCTGAGGGTGGGGTCTGAGGAGGAGGAGGAAGAGGGGGACCTCAGACAGATACAATGCCATACTGCCCACACTCCAGACAAGCTGTTGCCAGTCTCCAGGTGACAGCTGGAGAGCTCTTAAAGCTTTGGTGCTAATTCAAAGTGTTGCAATTTATCAACAGAGTAGTGTTTTGGAAAATCTTTAGGAATTGTTTGGTGCATTTACGATGGGGCTCCTGGGGAACTATTGTTGCCAATCTTGGCCCAGCAGCCATCAAACCATTCTCTTCAACCCCCTGCTGTGCAGCTGACTTTCCCCTAGGGTTGCCAATCTCCAGGTGGGACCTGGAGATCTCCCACTGTTACAATTGATCTCCAGATGACAGAGATCAGTTCCGCTGGAGAAAATGGCTGCTTTGGAGGGTAGACCCTATGACATTATACCTGCTGAGTCCTTCTGCCCCCCTGCCCAATGCTGCCCTCTACAGAATCCACCCCCCAAATCTCCAGGTATTTCCCTCCTTAGAGCTGGCAACCCTACTTTCCCCTCAGTGCCTGTTGGTAGGCAGCTAAGCTTGGTCCTGTCACCTACTTTGGCCTTTGGGAGAAAACACATTGGGGCCAGTCCTGATAGGGTTGCCAACTCCAGATGGGAAATTCCTGGAGGTTTGAGGGATGGAGCCTGAAGAGGGTGAGGTTTGAGGAGGGGTGGGACCTCAGACAGGTACAATGCCATAGACTCCACCCACCAAACCAATCAGTCCCACATAGGGAACCATTGTTGCCAATCTCCAGGTGAGGGCTGGAGAGCACTCAGAATTACAACTGCTCTGCAGAAGGGAGGGCAGAAGTCAGCTGAAGTCAAAGGGGCAGATAATGGTAGGTTGATGGTTAGCTGGGAAGGAGATGGGGTTGCCAACTTCACCCTCCAAACCAGCCATTTTGTCCTGGGTAACAATTGCTGCCAATCTCCAGGTGAGGGCTACAGATCACTCACAATTACAACTGTTCTTCAGGTAGCAGAGATCAGTTCCTCTGGAGAAAACAGTGGACTCTGTCATTATACCCTGCTGAGGTCACCACAGCAAATTGACACTGTTTGTCCAAAGCCAGAGCACTCCCCCAGAGCCTCTTTCTAGATCTCATTGTATTGTTTTCACAACGGGCTTTACTGCTAGTAAGCTTCATAAAGAAATAAAAATAAGAAGACAGTAGCCACTTACCAAATGGAAAGTGGTATAAGTAAGGCCTCTCCTCCAGATCTTAGAGGACACTCAGGTGGGCTTATAAGGGGAGATCGGATTCATATGGTTCATTGCACAAAGCTAAGATCTTTATATGAATCGGGATTTTTAAAAATAAGAATGAGATTCTTTTATGTACATGACAGTTACCGAAAGGGTTCCTTTGTCCACCATTCAGAAACAATACTGTCAAGCACCTCCGGGGGCAAGGCTTCATTTTCTACCAAGTTTGCCTTGATTGCCTCTTCTTCGTCTGTTAATTGCAATTCTTTCCGCTGAAATGATTCAAAACATATGAAAACATGTGATGTTGCTTTTGCTTGATGGAACAGTCTAAAATGATTGCTGAATGGATTCTGCATTGTTCTTCTCATCCAGATTCTTTCAGGAACAACAAAATGCTTCCATTTGATTACTCTGTTGCAGAGTGGGGTAGATCCTACCCCTTATCCTCCCACTCCATTGAGCAAAGTTTGAAGCCCTCATCTACCCTCAGAAGACTTGCTCCAACTTAAGTTGCTCTTTTGTTGGAGAAAGAACCACTTACTTGGGACTAAGTTTCCTTAGGTTGGAGAAATGGTCCTTGGAGGATGGTTGGATCCACTTCTGTATTTCACATATAGTTAGTAAAAATTAAGCAGGTTAAATGTATTCCTTTCTGTTTCCTAAGAGGTACATTTATGGGACAGATATAAATGTGAAAAAAATCTCATCTACTCTTCAACCACCTAACACTGAAACCATTTGAAGACTCACTTGGCTCTCTGTCTCTCAAAAAAAGGATCCCTATGAACTGTAGATACACAAGGACTGGATTAATTCCTTTGTTTTACTAAAATTCTATTTTGTATGGGCTCTGATAGTTTGTTGACACATATATGGTTATCAGTGTTATGACTGCAGTATCAAGTGATGACTTGTGTGTAGCAGCCCTCACAGACAAAACACTTCAGACAAAACTTTCAGGGTTCAGATGTAATGGCAAATCCTGGTTTGGCACTACATGAATAAACCCTATTCTTGGTGTAGTGGTTAAGTGTGTGGACTCTAATCTGGGAGAACCGGGTTTGATTCCCCAGTCCTCAACTTGCAGCTGCTGGATAACCTTCGGCAAGCCATAGTTCTCTCAAGGACAGTCTGGAAAGAACTCTCTCAGCCCCACCTACCTCACAGGGTGTATGTTGTGGGGAGGGGAAGGGAAAGGAGTTTGTAAGCCGCTCTGAGACTCCGAGTGAAGGCGGGGTATAAATCCAATCTCTTCTTCTTCTTGTGACTGGAATTACATTTGACCGCAAACTACTGTTGCTGCTACATTCAAACTAAAAACTATGATATGCACTTTCCTTCCAAACCAGAAACAGGTTTCTGCATACCTATCCCTAGCTGAAATGATTTGTGTATATTGGTGTTTTATGTACAGTTCCCCAGTTTGAGCCACCAGTCAGGTCTGTATGTGCACAGCCCTAATTAGCTAACCAAAATGGCAACAAACTGCTGATTAGAAGTGAGAACAAGGGCTCCATTTAAACTCATCTACATTTTCTGTGGATGGACTACTCTAGTCCAATCTTGTCCAATCTTGGAAGCTAAGCAGGGTTGGCCCTGGTTAGTACTTGAATGGGAGACCACCAAAGAAGCCCAAGGTTGCTATGCAGAGGCAGGCAATAGCCTCTGTTAATCCACCTCTGTTAATCTCTTGCCTTGAAAACCCTGTAAAGGATTGCTGTAACAACCACTGGGCAACTTGCTACCATGTAATTTGAAGACTCACTCAGATGTGGCATTGGCTACTGGACAACTTAATGCCACGCAACTTGCCTGGGCTCTGTGGCAGCCACCACACAACTTGGACACAGCAGTGACCACCACACAACTCACCCGAGCAACTTGCTGTTCTGTGACTTTTGCCACTGGGCCAGACTTTTCCCGGGGGGAGGCTGTATCATTTCAGGCTACATACAGCTTTGAAATCTATCTAACTATCATCTATCTATCTATCTATCTATCTATCTATCTATCTATCTATCTATCTCCATCCATCCATCCATCCATCCATCCATTCATCCAAACATGCAGATAGGAAAACAGAACAGAAAGGTTGTACCCCTTTTTGCTTGCTGTGCTGGTTTTCTATTTGTATGGAGTTTTAACATACAATGGTTCCCTCCCCACAGTCTGAAGTAAACAGGTTGCTTACCTGTAACTGATGATCTTTGAGTGGTCATCTGTGCAGTACCACACATGGGTTGGGCGCCTGCGCACGACCTCGACCGGAGAAACTTCAAGAGCTTTGCCTCAGAAAGCTTTTAGTGGGCTCTCTTCCTGCCCTGGGAAGCAGGCACATACTGCACGTGCCTGGAGCGGGGGAGAGAGCCACCTCCCACTCAGTTCCTTTGACAGCTACAGGTAAGTCCTATCAACTCAAGGTGAGTGAACAGGAGATGCCAGCAGTGGGGAAGGCTGGGTGGGATTGTGGTACTGCACAGATGACCACTCGCAGATCATCAGTTACAGGTAAGCAACCTGTTTATCTTCGTCGTGGTCTCTGTGCAGTCCCACACATGGGTGATTACAAGAGCTGAACCAGTTGGAGGAGGGATCTGGCAGCTGCAAGAGACACAAAGAATACTGATTAAGACACAGCATCACTGGCTGGAAAAAACACCCACGGGTCCTACCTGGAGACGTAGCAGGGTCAAGCGAAGAGAGATCACAGCACCGACTGGCCGAAGGCAGCATCCCGTTGAGCTAGGACATCGAGTGCATAGTGGGTAACGAAGGTCGATGCCGAGGACCACGTAGCAGCCGCACAGACGTCCTCCAATGGGACACCAGCCAGGAAAGTGGTGGATGTCGATACTGCCTGTGTAGAATGGGCCGTGACAGAGGTAGGAACGGGTTGACGTGCAAGCTCATAGCAAAGGGCTATGGTGGAAGTCACCCACTTAGACAAGCATTGAGAGGAGATAGGGTCCCCAACATGAGGGGGCCCATAGGCGAGGAACAGCTGAGGAGATTTACGTATAGGCTGAGTCCTATGTAAATAGAAAGAGAGCACTCTGCGCACATCGAGGCAGAAGAGGGCTCTCTAAGGTGCATTAGTTGGATTAGGAAAGAATGAAGGTAAGACAGACGACTGGGACAGGTGAAAGGCAGAGACGACTTTAGGCAGGAAAGAAGGATCTGGTCTAAGGACAACCTTCTCCTTATAGAAAATTGTATAGGGGGGATCAGCCCGAAAGGCAGCTAGTTCCCCTACTCTTTGCGCAGTAGTAATAGCTATAAGGAAGGCAGTTTTCCAGGAGAGTAACCTGAACTCGGCCATGGCCATGGGGTCGAAAGGCTTAGACATCAGTTGAGTGAGAACGAGAGAGAGAGAGACTCCACGAAGGCACCAAAGGCTTCCTAGGGGGACAGAGGTGGAGGAGACCTTTGAGGAACGACTTGGTAAGGCAATGGGGGAAAAACGTAGATCCCTGTATCAAGGGATGATAGGCCGAAATGGCCACTAAATGGACCTTTAAAGACGAGTATGCCAGGCCAGTATTCTTTAACGAGATGAGATAGGAAAAAATCTCACGGAGAGACGACTGGAGAGGATCAAAGGACTGATCAGAGGCATACGACTGGAACCTCTTCCACTTCAGAGCGTAAGTGGCATGGGTAGATGGCTTCCTGGCATTCAGAAAGACTTCGGGCACTTCAGGCGGGAAGTCTAATGCAGGATCTTCCAGGCTGTTAATCGGAAGAACCCGGGATCGGGGTGGAGGACCTTTCCTCGAGCCTGAGAGAGGAGATCTGGAATGACAGGAAAAGGACGGAATGTCTGGTTGGAGGGCCGAAGGAGGTGTGGAAACCAGACTTGGCGTGGCCACCATGGAGTGACTAGGATGCAGGACGTCACATCGGTCATAATCTTTTGAATGACCCCAGAGATCAAGGGAAATGGAGGGAAGAAATAAAACAGGGTCCCCATCCGGGTGTGGGAGAAAGGCATCTCCCAGGGACTGAGCGGATGGTGGACCACAGCTGAAAAAGCAGGAGCGCCGGACATTGTGTGCAAAGCCATCTACGACAGGGTGACCGAACTCGAGGAATACAGGTTTTAGGTATCGAAGGTGAATGGACCATTCGTTGTCCGAAAACTGGGAGCGACTCAACCGATCGGCATCTACGTTTTGAATGTCCGGGATGTGGATCTGAGAGAGTGTGATGGAGTTGTGGATGCACCATTGCCAGAGATCGATAGCTGCGTGGCAAAGACAAAAGGAGACTGTCCCGCCCTGTTTGTTTATGTAGTAGACTGTGGTGGTGTTGTCGGAGGCAACCCGAACGACTTGGCCTCGAAAGATTGGGAGAAAGGAGCAGAGAGCGAGATGAACGGCACGCAGCTCCAAGATATTGATATGAAGGGCCGCTTCGCGAGGAGACCAGGTCCTTTGTGCCGAAAGGATTCCGCACTGGGCTCCCCAACCCCAGAGGGATGCGTCGGTGGAGATCGAGACTTGTGGAGGAGGATGCCGAAAGGGCATGCCGGAGAGCAAGTGGCGAGGGTGAGACCACCAAGCGAGAGAGTTGACGACAGGGGGTGGGATCAACAGGATTGTGTGCCACGGACTGCGGAGAGGGTCGAAGGCACGGAGAAGCCAAAGTTGGAGGGGATGCATCCTCAACCTGGCATGACGGATGACAAAGACAGTAACCGCAAAGTGCCCCAGGAGCCTCATAACAGACTGAGCAGACTGACGGGGAGAGGTCTGGAACTGGGAGACCAGAGTAAGTATGTTGGAGACCCTCAGGTTCGGGAGAAACACGTTCTCGAGGTTGGTATCGAGACGGGCACCCAGGAATTGAAGGGCCTGAAGAGGCTGTAGGGAGGACTTGGTTAGGTTGACACAAAGCCCGAGGGCACGAAGGAGAGACAGGGTGGTTTGGATGTCTTGAAGGAGCTGGTGTTGGGTGGAGGCAACAAGAAATCAATCGTCCATATAGGGATACAAGGCAATCCCCTGACGATGGAGGTCTGCAGCCACCACAGCCATCAGCTTGGTAAAAACCTTCAGGGCAGTGCAAAGTCCGAACGGAAGGACCCGATATTGATAGTGTGCGTTGCTGACAGCGAAACGCAGTAACCTTCGATGCTGTGGATGGATAGTGACATGAAAATAGGTGTCCAGGAGATCGACAGAGGCGAGCCATGCCGCCCGGGGAATCAATGGGAGGATAGATTGTAGGGTGACCATTCGGAACTTGTGGCATCAAATGTACCGATTGAGATCCCGAAGATCCATAATGGCCCTGAAGCCGCCATCCCTCTTTGGTACGAGGAAGTATTTTGAATAAAAGCCTAGGGTTCGTTGCACTTCCGGGACGACCTTGATGGCGCCTTTGGCTACAAGCGCAGAAATCTTGGAATCGAGGAGAGGATCGGGGGGGGGGGTGACGATATAATGAGGTAAGACGTTTGCCATCAAAAATTCCTTCCAGCAACTGCCGTGATGATATACAGTGCTGGCTAATTATCTCGTTAGCTGGCAGGGAGGGAGGTCATGGTTCAGTCAATACTCAGGGCTAAGAGATCGTCTTGCACGCATGCGTGCATCCCTGCGTCTATCTCTTCGCTCCTGTCTCCGTTGATTTCGGAGCCTGGTCACAGCTGGTGGCGAATCGGGCGAGGAGTCTGTGCTACAGCAAAGCCTGATCCTGTGCAGGTGTTTCCTGTGAGGCTCTATCCTCCTCATCACTTAGGGAGCTTTCAGCCACAGGAGCCAGTCTTTGCCTATAAGTCTCTGCTGCAGTACGTTCCTCAGGAGCCTGTGGTGTCAATTCCCCATGCTCCTGGCTGGCAGGTGCCTCATCAGGGTCATCAGCAGGGGCAGGCATGACAAGGACTAGGAGACCTTGGATAATAATAAGGATAATAATCTCGTCGATCTCGTTCATCAGACCAGTATTCGTCACCAGAAGGTGATCCCAAAGGAGAAGGTGACTGGCGATGAATAAGATGCTTTCGATCATATCAAGATCGATGGCCAGCAGAATGCTCCGTGCCCACGGGAGTGTGGCGTTGGAGATTGAAAGTCCCGGTGACAAGACAAGTCATGAAGAGATCTCGTAGATTGACCCAGCGGAATAAGGCCAGAGGCTGAAGAGAGCGTAGGTGGCGGTGTCAGAGGCCGCAAAGTGGACTTGTTAGGTACAACAGCCACAGCAGGGGTCGATGTCGTTATACCAGTAATGACGACTGGGTCGACAGCCAAAGTCGAAGCCGATGTTGAGGGCTTGACTTTCGATTTCAAGGAAGCCTTACTCTCAGGCTGTGTAGATTTTAACTTTGGTGCCTTCGAAGAGGATTCTGATTTTTTAGAAACAGTCGAAGCCATGGCAGGGCACAAGGCTGCCTCTAAAAGTACAGCCCTAAGGCGAGTCTCCCTATTACGTCGAGCTTGTCTAGTAAAACTAGCACAATGAATACAAGTATCGACTCTATGGGATTCCCCGAGACAAAACAGGCACAAATCATGACCGTCGTTTGAGGGACGTTTAGCTGGGCAATAACGGCATAGTTTAAAAAACTTTGTTTTGCCCATACGTTCTCTACCCCATTCAGTATAAATAAAAGGGGGCGGGGTGAGAGAAGGTTGAAGAGTGAAGATGGAAGGGAACGAAAGAGAGAAAAAAGAGAAATGTATACTTAGCGGAGGCAAGTACGGAGCAATAAAAACGAGGTGTGAACACACAGGCGGTCGAAGAAGAACTGAGTGGGAGGCGGCTCTCTCCCCCACTCCAGGCATGCACAGTACGTGCCTGCTCCCCAGGGTGGGAAGAGAGCCCACCAAAAGCTTTCTGAGGCAAAGCTCTAGACGATTCTCCAGTCGAGGTCGTGCGCAGGCACCCAAACCATGTGTGGGACTGCACAAAGACCACGACGAAGATTGTCTGTTCTCCTACTCCAGCATAAAAGCACATTCTCCTTTAATTGTGAATGAGGCCTATCTTTCAGTGGATACTATATGCTTCTATCTCAGTAAGTAATGGTGGAACTAATTTAGTTTAGCCTGAGCAAGGCTTTTGACAATAGGACATTCTGGAGGAAATTGGATTCATAGGGTCACCATGAGTCAGAGGCAACTTGAAAGCATTTAACACACTCACACACAATATGCTACACTGTTAAGTAATTAGAAATGCACCAGGTAGTCTACAAATTGATTCTAAGACATAGTTCATTCAACCTTCAGACTCAAGTGGTAACTCCCACATGAACCCCCCCAGCAGTTTTATAAAAGGCAGCATAGCAAACAGAAGGATTCTGCCTAGTTTTTTTCTGTCAGCAACTGGTTTTTTCATGTGTGGGGAATATTCCAACACACAAACTTCCACATGCTGCCTGAAGTTGCACAGTCCAGGAATAGCATTATTAATGATTACCTGATTCCAACAATAAAAGAAACTAAGGACATAAGAAGATCCCTGCTGGATCAGACCAGTGGTCCATCTAGTTCAGCATCCTGCCTCATATGGCCAACCAGTTACTCTAGAAGGCCAGCAACAGGGCATAGAGGTCTTCTCCTGATGTTGCCTCCTGGCACTGGTGTTCAGAGGTTTACTGCTTCTGAATGTGGAAGTTCCCATTTGTCACCATGACTACTAGCCATGGGCTACGGACCTGGTGTCATCCATGGCGACGCTGGGACTCTCTCAGTTGGTCTCCGCCCCCACGCATCGGGCCGGCCATACGCTCGATCTGATCTTCGCGGCGGGGGTGGAGGTGGACCGGATTACTACAGAGGTAGTACCATGGTCGGACCACCAGGCTCTGAAGGCCCATCTGAGGGTTCCACCCCAACCCTGTTTAGGCGGCGAGCAGATTTATGCTCGCCCGCGGCGCCAAATGGACCCTATGCAGCTTCAGATGGCTCTGCGGGATCCAAGGCCCCCTGGCGGTTCATTGGATGAGCTGGTGGAGGACTGGCATGCCCGGCTCTCCTCAGCCATCGACGTGCTCGCTCCCAGGCGCCCTCTCCGTACTCGTGTTATGCGAGCGCCTTGGTACACCCAGGAGTTGCGCGAGCTGAAGCGGGAGCTGAGACGGCTAGAGAGACGGTGGCGTTGAACTCGTGACGAAGCATCTAGAGCATCTTATAGGACGTTTATGAAGGCCTATGAGGTGGCAGTCAAAGCCGCAAAGAGGGAGTTCTATGCGGCTTCGATTGCGTCTTCTAGCTCACGCCCGGCCCAATTATTTAGTACAATTCGGTCTTTGTCAACTCTGCCTCAGGGCAGACAAAATGTTAGGGAATTGGAGATTGGCTGTGAGGCATTTGTGAGCTTTTTCGCAGATAAAGTCTCGATGCTTCGTCGTGACCTCCCCGCCA
>NW_015175007.1:26167-38234 GCF_001447785.1 Gekko japonicus | reverse complement strand
GGGACTGGGGCTCCCTCTCCCGACCTTCGATGGGGGGCCTTTGGTGCCATCGTCGGAGGTTAGGAGTTTGGGGGTGCGCCTGGACTCTTCATTAACGATGGAGGCCCAGGTGGCAACCACTGCCAGGGCGGCCTTTTACCATCTTCGGCTGGCTCGGCAGTTGGTCCCCTATCTCAGCTGTGAGGACCTGGCCACAGTGATCCATGCGACGGTTACCTCAAGGCTAGACTACTGTAACGCTCTCTACATGGGGCTGCCTTTGTCGCAAATTCGGAGGCTGCAGCTAGTGCAGAATGCTGCAGCCAGGCTGTTGATGGGCCTCTCGAGGAGGGACCACATTCAGCCTGTGCTGAAAGCGCTGCACTGGCTGCCAATAGCATACCGGATTCGCTTCAAAGTGCTGGTTTTGACCTTTAAAGCCCTAAATGGCCAGGGTCCAGCCTAACTGAGGGACCGCCTTTCTCCATATGTTCCCCCAAGGGCACTTCGGCCGGGAGGGCAACATCTCCTGGAGATTCCAGGCCCGAGAGAAGCCAAACTTGCTGTGACTAGGGCTGGGGCGTTTTCGGTGGCGGCTCCTACCTGGTGGAAGGAGCTCCCGGAAGAGATCCGGGCCCTGCGGGACCTCTCTCAGTTCCGCAGGGCCTGCAAGACGGAGCTCTTCCGCCAGGCCTTTGGATAGGAGCCGCCGCCACTACTCAGCCCTAGTGAATTAACATCGAACTAACATTGGACTGCCTGGCCCCCAAGGGTGGAACGTAATACCAAACATGGCTCTAGGATAAGATCAAGGGTAGCTATGTTGAGATAAGATCTTTCTTCTCTTGCTTGAAACTTGCTTCTAATGTATTGTAAATTGTTCATTTTATTGTAATTTATTGTTTTAATCATTGTATTGTTTTAATCTGGCACTTAGTGCCCTGTAAGCCGCCCTGAGCCTTCGGGGTAGGGCGGGGTAGAAATTCAAATATAAATAAAATAAATAAAATAAATCAATAAATGGCTAGTATCAATCTGTCTAATCCCATTTTAAAGCTGTCTATGCCTGTAGCCCATCACTACATCCTCTGGCAGCGAATTCTACATTTTAATCACCTGTTGAGTAAAGAAGCATTTTGTTTTGTCTGTTTGTATATTCTGCACCTTAGTATTTAACCTTCTGCCATGGAAGATATTCTTACCTCTGGAGACTGCTTTCCCTCTTCACTCGTCATATCCATTTCAGTTGCATTGTCAGGAATAGATGCAGGAGATTCCCCCATTTCTTGCATTGCAGCAGCCTCTTCTTCATCATCTTCTTCAGTTTCTGGTCCAACTCTGACCCCCGTTTTCAGCATGATCAGTTCCTGTAAGCGTTCTTCAAACTGAATGTGGAAAATTCCTAGTTTATTTGCTAACCACCTAGCACAGACAGTTTTACCAGATCCATGTGAACCTAAGAGACACACCCTAAGAGGGGGAACCTGAAAAATAAACATATGAATAAAAACTTTTTGTTGGGGAGGGAGGGTGGAGTGGATTTCTGATTAATAAGGTTTAAAGCTGAATACTTTGTTAAAAATTCTGAGATATTTTACAGATACTATGGAAAAGACCTCCCCCTCAAAATAATTGTTGTTAGTAGAGGCATCAGTAATGATGATAAAGATAATTATGCATAGAGAGGATAAATTAAACAAACTCCCCATTTATCTCTATTGCCTTACTTAACATTTTCCTCTTTCTTGAATAAGTATTGACGAGAGGTAGGCTAGCTAATAAAAAGAATAGATAGAAAAAATAGAAGTGCAAGCGCATTGTTTGTTTTATATAATCATATTTAAATGTTTAAATATTATGAGCTATGTAAAACAATATTGGATGTTAACTTGGAGAAGTGGAAATGTATATGGGAAATGTTTGCTTATTAGTAATACAATATTGTTTAAAAAAATCTTAATATACCTGTAAAAATCCAAATAAAAAGATTTATGAAAAAAAAAATTTTCCCCTCTTTCTTTATGCCACTCAATTCCATACCCTGATCTAAGACAAGAACCAGGCATATCATGGAGGGACCTAGCCTTGTGAGCTACTCAGATTTCTGTGTGCTCATGCCTCTGAGTACTTTTCAGGCACAGAAAGGAGTAAAGGACTCTAGCTGGCCACACTTGATATAAGTACCATGACTTGGCCTTCTTTTCTTACTAGTTCACTATACAACCTCTGTATTTTAGTGTATTTCTTTTTCAGAATAGTATATTAGAATACTGAATGTAATGCAAGCAATATTGGGATATTCTGTTGCATCTACCTCAAAAAAGAAAAAAAATGCTGTTGTGACCTCCACACCTGAGAGGAGAGAATGGAGAGTATCAGTTTACTTCCCACAATTAGAAAAAGATCTCTACACATTTATCTGCTATTTTGACATATTTATTCCTTTACAACTGTTGACCTTATCACCTTAGCCTGTTATTTAGTTTGTCTTTGCACATTTTTATTTGTTAAAACTTTGTTGGTCTTAAAGGTGCCACTGGACTGGTTCACTCTGCAATCAGTACATTCTGCCTGCTGCAGTTCAGATCCCAGTCCTTGCTCTAGCTTTGGCACAAAACTCCAGGACTAGGACTGATTTTTGACAATGGCCAGCCATGGGCTAAGCTTGGCTCTGATGTTATCACCACTTAGAGTTAAAGCACAAGCCACTAACTAATATTAGGTGTAGCTAGATTTGAGTCCAATAGCACCTTAGAGACCAACAAGCTCCTTTCATCCAATACTCTCAAAAGCCTATACCCCCAAAATCTGGATGGCCTCTAAGGTGCTACTGGACACAAATCTAGCTGTTTTACTGCAGACTAACACGGCCACCCCCTGAAACTATTATGTGTAGATGTCACTCTTCATTCTGGAGTAATTGCTCACATATTACTTTGCAATATTCCTAAATGTCCTGAATGGAAACTGCTTTTGCAAATCACAAATTAGCCAAGGTAGATTTGTATTAGGCCAGTTTTTGTGATGCATAATCCTGATCTAAATCAGTACTTACATCTTATAAAGAGCTCTTTTGGAAAATCAGACATATTATTATGAAGCAATACCAGTACATATTTGGACAAAATAATATTAAATCATGGTCAATATAAATCTCCTATTTGTAACAATGGCATATGAAAGATTTTGAAAGTTTTCCATACTTTCAGTGGCTCATTGTGAGACATGTAAACTTCAGGATTTTCCAAAAACTTGTCTCTGTTTTCTGGAGTTGAAAAATAATAGTACTTGTCTCGATACTTGGCTCCATTGTCATAACTTCCTGGGCAAAGGATAAAGTTTTCCTTTAGAATCACTGGGCAAAAGTGTTTCGTGTCTCCCATGTGCCTCTTCTTCTCAACAACTTTTTCTTCATCCTAAAAAAGCCAAAAATATTTCTGAGAAGGACTGGACATTTATTACAAAAAGTGGTCCTGAGTCAGGCAACACCTCCTCCCCCACCTCAAGATTTGGTGATGGGTGCTGTCCAAGCAAATGCCTCAAGTGCTAGTTGCAAGGTTTAACAAGGTTGATTACCTGTAACTGCTGTTCATTAATCTGAAGAAGTATGAGTACACACAAAAAACGTAGTTGGACTTAAAGGTGCCACTGGACTCAAACTTTGTTCTGCTGTTCATTGAGTACATTGAGTCACATTGCTGCTCACTGAGTCACTTATTCCTTCTGTTGAACCCACCGCCATGGTCTCTTTTAACAATGTTAGTTCCATGGCTGACCTGGACATGTTCAGTTTCCATGTCACTGCACAGAGGCAACAACAGCGAACCCCTGTTCCCCAACAGTGGTGTTTTTCATTCCTAGATTAAAATGTGGAAAACTGTTTCTGCTTCGGGACAGCTCTCACTGGATGTGGAGCAATCCATCATCACTGGATTGTGCTGGTGTGGAGCAATCCACAGAAAGGTAGGCACTCCTAATTTTAAAAATTGTTTTAAAAGTCATTTATAGCCTGTTTTTCTTCAATGGCAACATCCACAGGGTTCCATGGCACTCTCCCAAAAGGCACTGAGCAGTTCCAAGCCTGCTTAGCTTCAGCTTAGTTGCCGAATCAAGTGCCTTCAGCCTGGGCCTTTGGGACCCTTTAAGTCCTATTAAATATAGTGGAACACACATAGTTAATGCCTTTAGGCACACCGACATTCTCTAAATAAGGCGTGTCACACTCAAATGGTTTGAATGGCCAAATTCCCCACCAAGCACATATGCTAGATGTTATATTCACAGCTTTTACCCCAAATTTGAATTCTGCCTGAATGCAGCACAAACATCCATTCCACCTCAAATGGGCTGTTACTATGGTATATAGGGGGAGCTTTGGCTTCAGCTTCCTAGCCCTAAAGTGAGGTAGGTGCCACAATGTATATTGGCATTCCACTGAAAGGACCTAATATGGTCCCCAGGTCTGGTTTGATACTGTTCCGCTAGACAATATCCATTATCGAGGAGAACCGGAAGTGGACTAGCGATGGTGGACGCTCTCTCCAACCCGTGGAGGAGCGATTAGCACACCAGCGACAATGGAGGGGTGCCACCTCAAGTGGCACCTCCACGGAGCTCTCGGGAAGGGCTCCAAGCCAGAGAGCTTTTGAGGGTTAGCCTCTTCGACGGCTATTTGCCGGAGAATAGAGGCTTCCCTCCGCCCTGACGGTCCGGTCGCTGAGTGGCCTTCGGGCACAAGCTAGTTCGACTGGGGCAAGCGCGAGAGATCAAGCGGAATAATGATGATTGGGAGCAAGGTCTGATTGAAGACTGACAATGAACGTGAGTTCTGTCTGAGCGGACTGATTGATAAGCAAATCCCCCCCCCCATGGGAAAGCGGAGAGCAGGGAGGGATGCCTCCTATGCGCATAAAGAATCAAGTGAAGTGAAGGGGAAGAGGGAGGAAGCAAACAGCAATTTGTTTTGAGAGACTTATCTGAGTCACTACAGCGAAACGACGAGCCCTTCGAGCCTTTGCATAATTGTTTGAATTTGTAAACAAATTGGAAAAATGGCGGCGACACGAGGAAAGTTAAAACTGAAACCAGGTAGTCAGAGCCCGAGGCCAGAGGAGGGAACTGATGTCATGAAGCTCCTAGCGGATATGCTAAAGCCGGTGGTAGAGCAACTCGATGGTATTAACCAGCAGCTGACCTCGTTGAATCAAAACTTCGCTTTACAGCAGCGTCATTTGGCAGAAGCAGACAAGAAAGTGGAACAAGTAACAGAAAAAGTAGTAGAGATGGACACCGGTAATAAAAAGATGAAGAAAAGAGTGGGAGAAGTTGAAATAAGGCAAAACCTTCAAGAAAATCGCTTGTTGCAGCTCCAAATGGAAAAGGCTAACATGATTCTTAGGTTCCAGGGGGTCCCTGAAACTGAAAAAGAATTGAAGGAGACTCTGGCTAAGGCTATTGCTCCAGTCACAGGCTTATCAGTGGAAGAAATAGTAAAAGATATGGAGACTGTCTATAGGGCATACTCCAATTATATTAAAAAAAATAGCCTGCCTGGAGAGATTGTGGTAAGATTTGCAAGAAGACAGACCAGAGATGCCATATCAAAAGCAACTTCAGTAACCCCTCTGAAACTGGGAAATACAATTATTAAGACTTTAAAGGACATTCCATTTGAAATTTGTCAAAAAAGGAAAACCTACAAGGATTTAATTTCTTTTCTTCAAACCAACAGAATTCAGTACAGGTGGGGCATCCCCAAGGGTGTCATCTTTTAAATCAATGATAAAAGAGAGAAGATTGATTCCATTTTTAAAGCCAAGAATCTAAGGAGGAAGAAACCAAGTCAAGTGACTCAGCAACCTCTGGATCGGATGAGGACTCTGCAGCTGAAGCGGCTATGGGTGTGACGAAAACTGTGTATAATTTCAGAGACAGAAAGCCAAAGTAAGGGCAGAAGGACTCTGAAAATTGCTCTTTGAAGAAATGAAGATGCTCAGAAAGTCTTCTCAAGATAACTAACTTACTAACATAAAAGCAGTGCAAAGCAAGAACTCTACAAGTATATTGTCTTATTAACAAATGTAATACTAACATTTAGTTTAACTGGGATATGATCTCACACTCTTGGGGTTTTAGTTAGTGTGGGTATCTTTTCTTTATCCATAGATGTAGTCCCTTTCCAATTTTTTCTTTGTAGTTTTGTAGTCTATTGAAAAACAATAAAAATACTCCTTCGGGGGTTTCAAAAAAAGAAGAAGGCAATATCCATTATCCATGTATTACAGCACATCATTATATACATGTTAACCAAAAATCCCAGATCCTAGCACTGATATAAAAGGTACAGAATACTGCTGTCTTAAATGCAGTATGTTTTAGCTCCAGAGCATTAAAAAAATATGTTTAAAAATATCACTAAAGCTAATCAACAAAATGCATGTTGCTTACTTCTTCTTCTTCTTCTCCTTCATCATCATCTTCTTCTTCTTCTTCCTCTTCCTCCTCTGCCAGTGCTTCTGTTTCAGCCTGCAAATCTTCTTGTTCTTCATCTTCATCTTCTTGAGATATTTCCCAGCCATGATGTTTAAGAGGTTCTGTAAAAAAGAATGAATTCATCTTTAAAACAGTATGTAAGCATGCAAGACCAAAGATAAGCCACGTCAAGTATTTTGACATGTTGAAGATAATGCCAAGGTGAACCAATCACTAAAATGGAGACATTTCCCAGACATTCCCCCCATCCCTGTATGACAGATTATATAAAGAGACAATCTAGGTAAGGATAGCTATGAATGCCCTGAAGACAATGCTAAGGTCAATGTGAGTTTCATGAATATTCAAAGTGCAACCAAGAGTCCAAAGCAGAGGGCTCTGTATTGCTAATGCAAGGGCGATTTCGCACTAGAGTTGCTTCGCGGCGCAGCCGCCGTTTGCCCCGACACAAACATGTCAATTTCACACCCGAGGCTGCGGGGCTGCATTTGACCCATGGCTTCGCCCAATTTCCTCTGCTGTTTCGTGATCCTCAAAAACCAGGATCACAAAACTGCGGAGGAAATCGGGCGAAGCCGCGAGTCAAAATGCAGCCCCGCAGCCTCGGGTGTGAAATTGACATGTTTGTGTCGGGGCAAACGGTGGCTGCGCCGCGAGGCAACTCTAGTGCAAAATCGCCCCAACTTGACACAGGCAAATTGGAAATAGTCTCACTGGCTCAGATAGTTCAGTATAAGGGTATTAAAGACAGCTAATCCCCTTGTTGAATTACTTATATAACAGTTTTCAGGATCTTCATGACTTTTCAGTGGCTTTGGAATGCCTTCTCCCTTAAGGCTCACTTGATTCCTACCATACTTTACTTAGATAGCTTGAAGCCCCAAGGTATGTTTGTTTGACAACCTCAGTCTTGGTTGTCTACAGAAGTTTTATAAAAATCCCTCTGTGGGTCTGAGCAAACCACTTGTCTGTGGAAATGGACTCCTATGTTTGGTAGAAGTATTGCAGATACTTCCTCCCCTTTCCCAGTCATTGGTGCTTATGTTGCTTGCTGGCTCAGAGGAGAAGATACCTGTGGTATAAGTGGATGGATGGCAAAACCTGTGTTAGTTCCAGAAGAGGCTGGAAAATCTGAAGTCTCTTGACATATATTATGGCTGAACGGCCCAAAAGGAGTTGAAATGTGGTCTAGAGAGCTTTCTGTTATTCTTTTTAGCAACAGCAGGCATCACCTTATTTTTATCATCTTGTTTTATCTGTAGCCTCTTCACTAAGATGTCTCTGGGAGCAGACTCTCCAAACAGGTTGTGTCTCTGGACAGCAACCCCTGATAAATTACTTGTATATGCTGGATCCATGTTCCAGTGTCTCAGAGGTGGTACCTGTCCATGATACCTGGCGTCATATCTCTACAAGAGAATTCAGTGGAAATCACACTGAAGTCTGCTAGAAAAGTGGCCACTTTATGAAGTTCTAGGATACTCCAATGCAATTTAGTAGTGAGGGACTAATCCTGTAATTTTGTTCGAACCACAGAATAGATGGTCTGGTGAAGAAGCAGTTGGCTGTGGATGCTCTAAGTCAGAGCCTAATGAGACTTAAGGAAAGATGATTCCAATTTTATGCCCTCTTGATCTTTAACAGAAGTGTGCCCATCTTGAGGTATCATAATACCAAAAACTAGTATGCTTATTATGGGAACCTGTAACAATTGCATAGCAAACTGAGTGAATGAATATAGATGCTTGGCAGAGCCCAAAGTATTCTTATTGGAAAGTGCACGTTCTCCTGTCCATTCTCCTTTCAGACTTCTTTGTCTCAGGACACGCAAACAAAACCATTATTGGGACCCTGAAAAACAAAACATCTTCATGAGATGAGGCACCTTGAGATTTTTGTGACACTTCTGTCCCCAGTCACAGGATAGATAAGGCCTCTGAGAGGACAGGAATAAAATCTTGATACTGCAAGAGGTCTATGCAGAGGAAGACATCCTGGCCTAATCAACTCCCTTCTTCCTTATCAGAGGGATGAGGTTGTCACACCTCTGTTTTCCTTGGGGAGGAAAACCGCCCGTTGCCGTTGTGCCCCGGGAGACAGAGCCCTTGTTGGGTTCAATGTCTGCTCTCCTCTTCCTTGATTATCCCACGAAGCCTTCCCCAGCCGGGGGGAAGAGACACCTGGGAGGGAGGTGGAGGTGCAAGGACGGGTAAATCCCTGAGGGGTGGAGTCTGCCTCAGATGTCGGGGGCCGAAGGTTGCGTCACCCTGGCTTCCCCCGGTCAATGGAGTCTGGCGTGCGAGCGTTTATGTTCCGCTCCGTCACTTACTCACTGTCTCTGGGCTATCCGTAATCTCCTGCCAGTCCACCACCACCTCACTGGCTTTCTCCACTTCCCTAATTGATCTCTGCCCTCCCCTCTCTGGCTCCTCCCCCCGTAAAGGCTCAGACGCCAGGCTTGGGGCTCCGCCCCCTGCGCTGTCTCGGGATTCCTTCTCAGGGCAGCGGGACGTCTTGCTCCCGTGGTCGACTTTTCTTCCCCCACGTCTCCGACCTCGTGCCTTCGCCCTACCGTTCTGAGCTTCTGGCGTGCTCGGCTTCCAGACCGACCCGGCATCTCCCTTGCAGCCACTGCTGTGTACCGGCACTCCCTCCGTCGTCCTGGCCATCGTCGCTTTCTGCCGCCGTCCTCTGCTCCGGCGGGCTCTGCTCGTTTCCCCTTCGTGTCTCCGCGTTCTGTTGGGTGAGTGTTGAGAGCTGCCCGTACCGCGACCTCCCGTTAGCTCCTGGCGGTTCCGGGAGCTCCCGGTCAGGACCGGGACACACCTCCCCCCTTAGGCCAAGTGTCTGGGGTAACTCGTGTATCCTCGAGAGGTAATCCGCTACCACATGGTCTCGGCTGGCACAATGGTGTACGGAAAACTGGAAGGCAAGCAGAGAAAGGTACCACCGTAAAACCCTCGGGTTATGCTCCTTCATCCTTTACATCCAAAGGAGAGGGGCATGGTCAACAATTAGACGAAACGGGTTATTAGCCAGGTAATACTGGAGAGAGCCTATGGCCCATTTCACCACCAGTGCTTCCTTCTCCACCGTGGAATACTTTACTTCAGCCGGTTGCAACTTCCGGCTGATGAACAACACTGGCTGTTCCGCTCCCGTCGGGCCCTGGGTCAACACTGCCCCAAGTCCGGAGTTGGACGCATCCATCCGTACTGAAAAGGGCTGGTTGAAGTCCGGATTGTGGAGGACCGGGGCTTGTGACAAACTAGTCCGGAGCATCTCGAAGGCCCGCCGAGCCTCTGGCGTCCATCCGATCGCATTCGGCTTGTCTTTTCATAATAGATCAGTCAAGGGACTGGCCTTGGTAGCGAAGTGGGGGATGAATTTCCCATAATATCCAACCATCCCCAAGAACCATCTCAACTGGCGTTTAGTGGTGGGTCGTGGGTGCTGTTCCAACAAGACCACCTTTTCAGGCAGGGGTCGCAGGCAACCCTTACCGACCATGAATCCAAGGTATTTGAGTTCCTGGAAGCCCAGGCGGCTCTTACTTGGATTAGCGTGCATCCCTGCATCCCTCAGGGCCTCCAACACTTGACACACGTGCCGCAGGTGAGTGGGCCAGTCTGGACTGCAGATGACGATGTCATCGATGTAAGCCCTAGCGAACCCTTCGCACTGGGCAAGTGCCCAGTCTACCAGTTGCTGGAATGTCGCGGCTGCTCCCTGTAAGCCAAATGGCATCCTTCGGAACTGAAAGAGGCCCTGAGGGGTGGCGAATGCCGTCTTCTCCCGGTCTTCCTCCTGCACCGGGACCTGCCAGTAACCCTTGGTCAGGTCCAGGGCAGATAGGTAGCGGGCCTGGTCCAGTTGATCGATCAGGATCAGGATATCAGCCCTCGGCATTGGGTAGGCATCGAATGTTGAGAGTTTATTAACTTCCCTATAGTCCACACAGAATCTTACCGATCCATCTGGTTTCGGTACCAGAACTATTGGGCTGTGCCAGGCGCTATTTGAAAGTTCGATTATACCCATACGTAGCATGTCCTGTACTTCTTTGCCGATTATTTCCCAGCATTTTCGGGGCAGGGGGCGCCACCGTGCTTGGGCCACTCGTCCCGGTACTGTGGGAATCCTGTGCGTCGCCAAGGGGGTACACCCCGGCGTTGTGTGAAACACCCCAGGTACCTGACTCACGAGGGCCATCATCTGGGCTCTTTGTTCCTCGTTCAATTCCGGATCCAACACCGGTAAGCAAGCCGGTTTGGGACTCAGGGACCATGGAAGGGGGCCTTCCAGTAGGTCGGAGGGTTCCTGTGCGAGGCCCCCTAACTCCACCGCTGACCGGTCTCTCCATTCTTTGAGATGGTTGATGTGGAGACGTTTCCGATGATGGGGTAACGTACCACACTGGACCGCATAAGACAGGGGTCCTAATACTCTAGTAAAGGTGAAGGGGCCTTGCCAGGGGTCGGTACTTGTCGAGATACCAACACCCGGTCTCCTTCCACAAATGAGCGGGGCTGTGCTTGGTGGTCATACCTGCGTTTCTGACTGAGTTGTGCCCCTTGTAAATTGGCTCAGGCCTCTGCCTGTACCCAGTTCAGGCGTTCCTTCAGCCTCTGCATGAAGTTGGTGACGTCTTCTTCCCTGTCCTGGCAAACTATTTGAGAAAGAGAAGAGAGAGGCAAAGGGTGAGGAGTATTAGGACAGATAAAAAAGAGACACAGAACCCAGAGGAGATAAAGGGGGCATTTGAAAAATGTTATAAGAAATTATATGAGGAAAAAAAAGTAATGGAGTTAGAGGAGGAAATAGAGATAAGGTTAACAGAAAATGAAAGGGGAAATCTTGAAAAGAATATAATGAGAAAGGAGATTGAGCAGGTGATAGACAGTTTAAGGACAGGCAGGTCCCCGGGGCTGGATGGCTTCTCAGCGGAATTTTATAGGGAAATGAAAGAGGTTCTAGCCCCAGAATTACAGGAAGTCTTTAATAATATATTGAAGGGAGGAAAGGCTCCGGACACATGGAGGAAGGCAGAAATAACAGTAATTCCAAAACCCAGGAAAGATCTCCAAGAAGTGGGCTCATACAGACCAATCAGTTTATTAAATCAAGATTATAAAATTTTTGCCAAAATAATGGCAAACAGATTTAAGAACATTATTCCAAAAATAATAAAAGAAGACCAATATGGGTTCGTAGAAGGTAGGAATATTGCACAACCAGTAAGGAACTTAATTAATGTTCTGTGCCATAACAAATCCAGGAAACTAGCATTGCTGAAATTAGATGTTTATAAAGCCTTCGATACACTTTCACATCTATTTTTATGGACAGTTATGGCTAAATATGGGATCAGTCAAACAATTATACAGGCAATACAAGAGATATATAGAGAAGGAACAGCGGTAGTTAGAATTAATGGGGAACATACTCCACAATTCTCAATTCAGAGAGGAGTAAGGCAAGGATGTCCACTTTCCCCATCCCTCTTCATTATGGCTATAGAACAACTGGCCCAACGTATTAGGAATTCTGGAAGAATAGAGGGATGCCATTTAGGTAAGGAAGAAGTTAGATTAAA
>NW_015175007.1:16306-25890 GCF_001447785.1 Gekko japonicus | reverse complement strand
CAGATAAAAGCATTAATGGAAACAGGCGAGGAAGGTGAACAAAAATGGATTAGAGTCAAGAACGAAGCAAATAAAGGGGTGGGAAGATTTGGAGTATTTACAGGAGATAAATTTAAATATGAAAAATTAGAAAGGGGACCAAGAAGAACAGCATTAATGATTTGGAGGAAATGGCAGAGGAAATGGCTAAAAGGAATATCGAGGTACGCTCCGTTAGAGGCTCTAGACGAAGAGGAAGAGGATGAGAAATGGTAGTTATTACTTAAACAGAAAGGGTATACTAGGCTACGAGATATAATATGCGGGCAGACAATTAAATCATTACCAACACTACATGAGGAAATAGGAAGGAAGCACTGGTTGAAGATGACAGGTTTATATAACAGACTTAAAAAGATGATTGAAAACAAAACTTTGGCGATGGGAGAGCCAATAGAGGAGCTGTTAAGATCAATGACAAATGCAAAAAGAGGATTAGCAGGTAGAATATATAGGAAAATGGTGATTGATAAGGATCAAATAAGAACCCTTATTCAAGGGAAATGGAGTGCAGAAACACGCTTAGCAGATCAAACAGTGAATAGAATTATAGAAGATATACAGGAAATAAAAGTACATAAATTTAGAGAATTGGAATTGAAATTTTATACTAAATGGTATAGGACCCCGGCCACACTAGCCACTATGTTCCCACAAATAAGTTCAAACTGTTGGCACTGCAGGAATGGGAAAGGATGGTACTCCCATATGTGGCGGGAGTGCAGAGAAGTTCAGAGTTTCTGGGAGAAAGTGACAGAGCAGCTTTATAAGTTCTTTACAATAAGGCCGAAAATAGACCTGAAACTGATGCTAAGCAGTAATTTAGGTAATCAAGGCATTGGTAAAGGAGGACAGGACTTATTCAAAGCAATGGTGTTAGCTGGGAAAGCCGTAATAGCATTTGGATGGAAAGATAAAACCAAATGGACAGTAGTAAATTGGCAGAATTATTTATTTGAATACATTCAATCAGACATAATAACTATCACTAACCAAGAAGAACAATGGGAAGGAGGAAGGGTAGAGTATACAATATGTGTGGGAACAGGGATGTGCTTGATTGTAACATGAAAAAAATACAATTTAAAAAAAACGAACGTCTTCTTCCCTGTCAGGGTCTGTGGGTCGGACCCACTGGTCCTCCACTAGCCCTAAGATTCCACGGGGAATCCGTCCATATATCAACTCAAAAGGGGCGAACCCCATAGATGCCTGTGGGGTCTCCCTGATGGCGAATAAGATCGGGTCAACTAACAAGTCCCAGGCGTTAGGTTGGTCACGAGATACCTTCCTCAACATACCCTTCAGGGTTTGGTTCATCCGCTCTACTAACCCATCTGTTTGTGGATGATGGATCGTCGTGAACAGCTGCCGTATGTGAAGCACGTCACACACTTGTTTAATCAGCTGTGCAGTAAAGGGGGACCTTCGGTCAGTCAATATTTCACGAGGAAGCCCCACATGGGAAAAAAACGCATTAAGGCTCGGGCAACGCCTGCACTCTTAAGGCTAGGGAGAGGGATGGCTTCAGGATACCGTGTGGCATAATCCATGATTACTAGAATGTACCAAGCCCCTCTTGGAGTGCGGGGCAACGGTCCTACGAAGTCCATTGCTATTTTGGTGAAGGGCATCCCGACTACCTCGATGGGTGACAAAGAGGCCTTGGGTACGGCCCTGTTTGACATACGCTGACAGACGGTGCAGGTTCTGCAAAAGCTTCGCACATCTCTGGCTACCGTGGGCCGGAAGAAATGGGCTAGGATCCAAGCCATGGTACTGTGAAACCCTTGGTGACCTGCCCATTGGTGGTCATGGGCCCACCCCATGGCCTCCTCTCGGTATTCCCCCGGGATCAGTAACTGATCAATAGGGCCCATCCTCCCCTTCGCTCGCCTGTGCCACAACCCTCCCGTTTGGGTGATATGCCGACCTCCCCGCCGGGGGTCCAGGGTAACCCCGTCTCTTACCGCCACTTGATCCCTTAACTTGGACAGCTCCTCATCCTGATTCTGGGCGGCCACAAAAGCTGGGTCGCCAAGCCACCGCTCCCTTGGGTCTGAGGGGAGATCTGGACCTGGGGGTTCTCCCTCCTCGGATCGTTCCAGGCCGGGGTCCTCCTCTGGGCCTTCTCCTCCTTCGGCTCTGTCATCCGCCGCCAGACTGAGGGATCCCTGCTCTCTGCCGTCCTCCTGACACTGCTGAATGGCCTCCAGAATACCCAGGGCGTCACGTCCCAATAACAACTTGCACGGCAGCTGGGGCATCCTGGCCAAGGGGACTTCTGCTCATCTTCCCAGGTATTGTAGGGGAACGACTACCACGGGACAGTGCTCCTCATGCCCGTGCAAGCACACTATCATGGCCCACCGGCTGACCGGGAGTTCTGGGGGCAATAAGCTAGACAGAATCATTGAGATGGAACTGCCGGTGTCCAGCAACGCCTCCCAGCGGTTGCCCACTAATATCACCGGTATTGTCCACGCCGGAGGTCGACTCCGTGGTTCTCCTTCCTGTAAGGCGTAATCTTCCCCTAGATCACATTCCATGAGGGGACACTCTCTTTTTAGATGCCCCTATTGCCCACAGGTATAGCAGGGTCCGATATCCGCTGGGCCTGGCGTCCCTTGTGGTTGGGGTTCAGTTGTTCCTTTTTCTGCCCCACCTCTACCATGTCCCGGCCCAGCCAGACTGCTCGGGGTCAGGCGTGGGATAAATGGTGGTGGTACGGCTGGGGGCATGTTAGTCCTAGCCCGGCCTCCCTTATTGGGCCCGCCGCCCGACGACACGCCGCCAGGATTACTTACCCTGCGGGGTCCAGGGCCTGGATTCCTTCCCAACTGTGGGGGTTCTATCAGCCCTTGGGGCTCCCGCCCTTCCGCTGTCTGGTAGTTTTCCCACAATTCCTGCACCTCGGCCAAGCGAGTGGGCCTCCAACAGGCCACACAGTGGCGGGTACGCCCTGGAATTATTTGTAGCAGCTGTTCTATGGTCACCAATTCCATGATCCTTTTACCATCATCTGTTGTGGGCGCCAGCCAGAGGGTAGTAGCTTCCTTCAAGGCTGCAATGGTGGCCCTCGGTCTTCCTGTGGGAGAATGTGTCAGGGATCTGAACTTCTGCTGATATGAGTCGGGGGTAATTTCATAGTAGTCTAAGATGGCTGCCTTAAGCTTCTTGTAATCAGCCGCTTCCTCCTTATCCATAGCTTTCGTGGCGGCCTGTGCATCCCCGGATAGGTAGGGACCCACTATAAAGGCCCATTGGTCGGCTGGCCATCTCGCGGCTACCGCCGCCCTTTCAAAGGCCTCCAAGAAAGCCTCCACATCGTCGTCGGGTCCGATCTTCGTCAGGACCGGCCACGGACTTTTGGGTGGGGCGGTCTCAGCACCATCTCTGCCCCTGGCCTGGCCTGCGGCTTGGACTACCTGGTGCAGGTCGCGCAACATAGCTGCCTGGGCCTGCTGCTGCTGAAGCATCAAGTCCCTGAGCAGCTGGGCCTGGTGTTCGGCCATCCATTGCCCCAGGTGCGCCAGGTCCATGGTGTGTTGAGGCAAGGTTCTCGTCAAGGGTTGGGCCTTTACAGAGCCCTGGCTGGCGTCGGAATCGGACGAAGACTCTTCCAGGGTTTAGTCGTCTGGGTCTGGGGTGTCTGCCTTGCCCTCAGCGCGGCGTCCTGGGGGCTGCCAACCTAGCGGGGGCGGAATCCCGGGGAGAGGTCGCGTTAGCGGGGCTCTAGTGCCCGCATTCACCACCACGTTGTCACACCTCTGTTTCCCTTGGGGAGGAAAACTGCCCGTTGCCGTTGTGCCCCGGGAGACAGAGCCCTTGTTGGGTTCAATGTCTGCTCTCCTCTTCCTTGATTATCCCACGAAGCCTTCCCCAGCCGGGGGGAAGAGACACCTGGGAGGGAGGTGGAGGTGTGAGGACAGGTAAATCCCTGAGGGGTGGAGTCTGCCTCAGATGTTGAGGGCCGAAGGTTGCATCATCCTGGCTTCCCCCGGTCAATGGAGTCTGGCGTGCGAGCATTTATGTTCTGCTCCGTCACTTACTCACTCTCTCTGGGCTATCCGTAATCTCCTGCCAGTCCACCACCACCTCACTGGCTTTCTCCACTTCCCTCATTGATCTCCACCTTCCCCTCCCCGGCTCCTCCCCCCGGTAAAGGCTCAGACGCCAGGCTTGGGACTCCGCCCCCTGCGCCGTCTCGGGATTCCTTCTCAGGGCAGCGGGACGTCTTGCTCCCATGGTCGGCTTTTCCTCCCCCACGTCTCCGACCTCGTGCCTTCGCCCTACCGTTCTGAGCTTCTGGCGTGCTCGGCCTTCCAGACCGACCCGGCATCTCCCTTGCAGCTGCTGCTGTGTACCGGCACTCCCTCCGTCGTCCTGGCCATCGTTGCTTTCTGCTGCGGTCCTCTGCTCCTGCGGGCTCCGCTCGTTTCCCCTTCGTGTCTCCGCGTTCTGTTGGGTGAGTGTTGAGAGCTGCCCGTCCCGCGACCTCCCGTTAGCTCCTGGCGGTTCCGGGAGCTCCCGTTCGCGACCGGGTCAGAGGTCGACCTCTGCCTAATCTACCTCTCAATCCATAGCACTGCTTCTGGCCACAGCAAAAGAAGTGAAAGAATCCACACACACCCAGCTTCATCAGAGGCAGGGGGCTCAGTGCTGGTACTGTTGGACTTGTGCTGCCATTCGGAAGTAGCAGGAGGAAACAAGAAGGAGGAGAGGAAATTTTGCACATATGTTTCTTGGCTGCTTTGGCTATTTCTGCTTCCAAATCCTTAATCAGATTACATTTAATCCACTCTTCAAAATCAGAGAGGAAAGAAAAAGTCATCCAGTGTGGGAACTCACAGTCAGAATGGTTTTAACAGTGTGGCACCCCAAAGAAGACTCTGCTGCTGAGACCTTCCTGTTCTTACTTTCTCACCACTGAGAAACTTCAGAGCTGCTGGGCAATGGCAAAGGGGCAGAGGAAAGTTTGCTGTAGTGATCAATGTTTAGGACATGATTAGTGGTCATCTGTTTCTGATGGCTTTCTGCTCTCATCGTTCTGGTAGGCCATGTTCCCAAAAGAGGCTATACCGGGGGACTATATGTGGTACAGCAACACTCAAGTTACAATCTGGCTGCTTGTTGAGATACACTGAGAGGTTCTTGGGGTGCACAGTGGGTCAGATAGCTAGAAGAATACATGACAGGGACATATTTGTGTAGAATTTTATTAACTTTATTAAGTTTTGTTACTCTTCAATTGGAGAAAAGAGACAGAAAGAGCCATAGAAAGGTGATAGCTTTTAGATGGGAAGCTTCTGCCTTTCCACCAGTGCCTGGCAACTAGCACTTGCCCCTGTCACTTGCCTCTCCCACACTACTATGCCATGGCAGATGCCTGTGCAGCACTCTAGGTTAGTTTACGGGAGCAGACATGGCAGGAAGAAAACCCTTTGAACCCTTTGTGCAGTCCTGCTCAGAGAATTAAGAGAAATGTAAAATAAAATTGAAATTAATAATAATGAAAACTGTGTCTTTTTCACATGAATGGCATTTATATCAGATGCTTAATACTGCATCAAGGCATCTGGAGTGACCCTTCAAGAAGTGTTTTCTTACCTTTTTCCAACATAGCAGATGTTAGCATGTTGTGCACACAGTATAAACAGTTCATGCATCAACCCCCATGTTTACAGTCCACAGAAGCAAGAGACATAGAACATTTTTGAAACACCCGATGATGAGCTACAAATTGCTCAGGGCCTGGTTTAAAGCAAGTTTTGTGCGGCTTTAGTAATCAGAAGAGGCTGGATTGGAGGATGGAGTTCTGGTTGACCACCAAAGAGGCTATGCTGGGGATCGTGGGGCCTGCATGGAGAAAAGCCATGTGGGATGGGGAACTCGACAAGGGGAATTCTACAAGATTGGGCAAAAAAGCTGGCTGAATCCAGCCCATTCATATTGTTATAGTGTAACACTGATGTTCTTCCAGAATTTTTCAATTCCTTATTCAGCCTTAATGGAAAAGCATTGAAGCACATTACTTACTTGTCATGGCTCGATCACACAGATCAAACAGCATCTCTGGAGTTTGTCCTTCAATTTCAATATCAACAACCTGAACTAAAAGTGCCTCTGCAACAACCGGCTCCAATTTTTGCCAAAGATTCATGAAAAGGCTGATTTTGTTTCTAAGCGGCTCCATTTCTGGCACATCTGGGAAACCATCCTCAGGAAATTCAGGAAGCTTGATTCCTAAACAAATTGAAGTGCATTTTAGAAAACAGTTGAAATGATCCAAGTATGAGTCATCTACATTCTTCAAATTAATTGTTCTTTTCAGCAAGACTCTATGTTTGCTGATTTCTTTTTCTTCCTATCTTAAAATCACATTTTGCAATTACAAGGTCAATTTTGTGTTGATCTGTTATTCTCTGATATTGTTTAAGCAAAAGGGAAATAAAGATGAGCATGTAGTTAGTTAATGACACAGCAAGCAAATTCAGTTCTTCCACATGGCAATGGTTCTCCATGTAGGTCTCATTGCCACTGCCAATGCAGAGGCATTCACAGTGGCAAAGGAATATTCAAAACAGGTTGCTTACCTGTAACTGATGATCTTCGAGTGGTCATCTGTGCATCCACACCCATGGGATCTAGTGCGCACACGCTGGATCGATCGGCATTGTAGCAAGCTCTTTAACAGATTTTCACGCCCAGTCCCTCGGGCATGCGCAGGAACCCCACTGCGCATGCCCAGATGGGTGGGTGCGGACATCCCGCCAGTTCCTTCAAACCACCGCAAATCAACCCCTATGGAAAATGTAGAAGCTGACAGCAGCGGGGAAGGAGGGCGGGTGGTGTGAATTCACAGATGACCACTCGAAGATCACCCGTTACAGGTGAGCAATCTGTTTATCTTCGACGTGATCTCTGTGCTTCACACCCATGGGAGATTAGCGAGCAGTGGCCTACCTTCAGGAGGGTGCTGGCAGGTTCTTTACTGCATAGCCAAATATAGAATGTGATGTCCCATGTTGGTATTAGAGTTTTTTCAGACGTCTAGGGCGTAGTGCCTGATAAAGGTGTTAGGCGTGGCCCACGTAGCAGCTTTGCAAATGTCCGTCAGGGGCACTCCCTGGAGGAAGGCAGTGGAAGCCGCAACAGCCCGGGTTGAATGGGTCCTGATGGGGCCAGGCAACGGCTGCTTTGCAGTCAGGTAGCAGAGGAGGATGAGACCCGCAATCCACTTTGAGAGGCGTTGAGCCGTGATGTGAGTCCCCAGCCTCGCTGGTGTGTAGGTGATGAACAGTTGGGAGTTACGTCTTGTTGGGTGGGTTCTGTTGAGGTAGAACAGGAGCGCCCGTTTGACATCTAAGGTATGTAACAGCCTCTCCTCTGGGGATTTCGGGGATGGGAAGACACTACCTTTGGCAGGAACGAGATGTCAGGGATGAGGTGGATGCCGTCTGGCAAAAAGGACAAGTATGGCGTGTCATGCCTGAAAGCCAGTATTTCTCCAACTCGCCTCACTGAGGTGACAGCAACCAGAAAGGCTGTCTTCCACGACAGACATTTCATATCGTAAGTTGCGAGTGGCTCAAAGGGTTTCCTTGTGAGCTGGCGAAGAACTAGAGGAAGGTCCCAGGGAATGACAGGAGTTTTGACAGGAGGGTAGAGATGCAATAAACCTTTTAAAAAACGTTTTGAAAGCGGATTGGAAAATTGTGCATCCGTCAACTTGAACATGGTAGGCCGAAAGGGCGGCCAAATAAACATGTAACAATGAATGGGAAAGTCCCGAGTCAGCGAGGGATAGGAGGAATTGTAAAACTTTCTCGAGACCTGCGGAGGTGGCTCGAGGGGCATATCACTAAGGGAAGAACAGAACCTTTGCCATTTATAATGGTAGGACCTTCGCGTAGTAGGTTTTCTGGCGTTCAGCAGAACGTTTGCTACATGGGTCGAAAAACCCTTGACGTTATTCTTCACGCTGTCAATTTTAATCGTGGTACGTCGTGATGTAGAAGAGGGGAGTCGGACAGTAAGAGGAGGTCCTGTGCCAGAGGGAATTGGTGGTATATTCCCGTTGACAATTCGAGGACTGTCGAGAATCATGGTTGCCTCGGCCACCGCGGGGTTATCAATATGCAGTCCGCGCAGTCTCTGACGATCTTGCGGACCACTCTCAGAAGCAGGGGTATGGGAGGAAACAGGTACAGAAGGCCTGTGGACCAAGGAAAGAGGGGACCGTCTCCTAGTGACTGAGTCCCTGCCGCCTCGACTGCAGAACCGGGGAGATTTTTTGTTGGCTCTGGTGGCGAAAACATCAGTTCCCCACCTGCAGAAGAGGGGAAGAGGTAGGACGGGTTCATCTCCCACTCGTGGAGACTGAGCCTTGCTCGACTTAGATGATCTGCCTGCACATTAATGTGTCCTGGGATGTGCGTGGTTACCAAAAAGATGTTGTGGGCGTTGCAAAAGTCCCATAACTAGATGGCAAGGTTGCAGAGACAAAGGGAGACCGTGCCACCCTGCCTGTTGACATAACTGAGCACGGTGGTGTTGTCTGTGAGGACCGTAATACATTTCTCCTTAATTATTGGTAGGAAACTCGTGACCATGAACTGTATTGCGAGCAGTTCCAGGAAGTTTATGTGTCGACCTTGTTCATGGGTGTTCCACTTGCCACCGACACACAAACCCATTATGTGTGCACCCCATCCTGACAGGGAAGCATCCGTGGCCAGGGTGATTTGGGGTGACGGAGGGTGGAAGGGCACTCCCTGTAAAATATTGGAAGGGACAGTCCATGAAAGTAACGAGTCTCGTATGTTGGGAGGGGGGGGATAGGACGACAGTGTGTGCGTTTTTCGCTGGGTTGTAATTCCGGATGAACCACAGTTGTAAACGACACATTTTCAGTTTGGCAAAGATGAGAACTGACATAGTTGCAGCCATAAGGCCCAGCAGCCTTTGGATTTGGAAGGCACTGACAGAAGGGTGGGTATGGATGATAGTGGCTAAGGAAATGATGTTTGCCGCTCTGTCTTGAGGCAGGTAAGCCATGCATGCCGTGGAATCCAGTATAGCGCCGATGTACTTTATTCTTTGGACTGGACGCAACTGAGACTTTTCTCGATTGACTTGTAGGCTCAGATTTTCCAATAGTGCCAGTGTCTCGGTGATGATTGAGACCAAGGCTTTTTGGGAAGGCGCTACCAAAAGCCAATCGTCAATATCGGGGTAGATGGAGATACCCCGGAGACGGAGGAAAGCCGCAACCACAATCATAGTCTTCGTGAAGACTCTTGGGGCACTGGACAGGCCGAATGGTAGAGCTGCATACTGGTAATGCTGTTGACCAATTGCGAAGCGTAGGTATTGGTGGTGGGAGGCGTGGATGGTGAGGTGGAAGTATGCGTCTTGGAGGTCGAGGGTGGCCATCCAGACATGTTTCCGTAGGAGCAGCATAATCTGCTGTAAGGACACCATGCGGAAGCAGTGGTAGGTTACAAAACAGTTCAGTGCCCTTAGATCTAAAATGGGTCGAA
>NW_015175007.1:0-15658 GCF_001447785.1 Gekko japonicus | reverse complement strand
ACCATGCCTTCCTTTTGAATAACTCTGGCTGCCTGTAGTTTATCTTCAGGAAGGTGAGTTAGGATTTCAGAAAACCTTTCCCACAGAGTGTATTGATATCTGCTCATGCAGGCCAAGTAATTTGTGGTTTTCACTCCCAACGCTCCTGTAGAGTAGAAGCGTCTACCAAAGGCATCCAATTTCTTACTTTTCCTGTCAGAAGGTGCAGAGTGAGTTCTTTTAGATTTGGAGGAGGAGGTTACAACCATAGAATTTGGTTGAGGGTGGGAGAATAAAAATTCAGCTCCAGTTTCCTGGACTCTGTACATGTGATCCAGGCATCTAGTTGACACTGGGGCTGATGAAGGCTTCTCCCATGGTGTCTTAGTGGCTTGTCCGTAGACATCGGTAACGCCAAAGAGGCAGTGGTATCAAGCAGTACGATATCAAAGACTGCATCAGACACTTGAGCCAAGATATGTGTACGACGTGAGATTGTTGGTTGGGGAGATGGGTAAATAATTAGCGACAGCCTGGTTAGGAGACTTATGGTCGTGAGATTGTCAGATGGGGATATGGGTAGATCAGCGACAGCCTGATCAGGAGACTTATTGTCAGGAGAGGTATGAACCTCGGCGGCTTCGGTATCCGAATCCTCTTCCACAGAGTCAGAGGAGTCCTGGTGTGGCATATGGACAGGAGTGTCCTCTTGACAAGTTGAAGGTCTAGGTGGAACAACAGGGGTTGGAACAACCAGGATTTGGACAACCTGAGGGTTAGGAGGATGACTGTGTTCCAAATTATGGTGGGAAGGATCGTCTGCAGGAGGACAAGACAGAGATGCTGAAGGTCTTGACCTGTAGGGCGATCTCAATCTATGAGCAGAGTGGGATGAATATCGATCCCAGTCAGAATAGCCCGCCAGAGTCAACCATGGCATGGATGGTGGATAAGCCCCATACAGATACCTCATCTGCCATTGATCCCAAGACAGAGGTGGTGGGGGTAGAAAGACTCGGGGAGATCGACTTCTGGACCGTGGACATCTCGGAGACAAGGCGGCACCCTGCCTTTGAGAGTAGTCTCTGTAATCCTGGTCATCGATATCGACAGATTGAACATGCAGACATGGAGGGTGACGCTGCGTGCTGTTAGAAGTATGTCAATCCCGATGGGAATCGATTTTGGGAGCCTCTGATACCATCGATGTCGATGACGGGGAGGGAGAGGGAGAAGGCTCTGCATCCATCTGATGACTTAGGAGCTCTACCGTTTCGATGTCGGAGTAAGGACACTCCATTTGGTGGACAGGGGAGTCCAAGACATGGATGGTCGGTATCGGTGGAGGGGCTTGGGCTTCCGGTATTGATACTGCCATTGGAGCGGGGGCATGTTAGGGGCATCACCCAGTGCAGACACCCCTACCTTCCCCTTCTTTGCCGCCTTAAGGGACTTAAAGGAGCCCTTCTTTGTGGACTTGGGTTCCTTACTTGGTTTGGCCTTCTTTTTCACCGACGTGGAAGCGGAGGATTGCGCCTTCGATGCCGGAGGCTTCAGTGTCGGTTGGCCGATATCAGAGGCAGGCCTTGATGCCAGAGTCGTTGAGGTCGATGGTTTCTCGGCGTCCATCGCTGAGGAAGGATGTAGGGTCAATTCAAGCAGTGCCACTTTAAGACACGCAGCTCGTTTTTTTCGGGTCTGGTTCGAAAACCGAGCACAGTGGCAACAGGATTCGGGTCGATGAGACTCTCCGAGACAAAAAAATGCAGAGGGTATGACAGTCAGTAGGAGCAAGTCTACTACTGCAACCCTTGCACCAATTAAAAAGCCCCACTTCTTCTCCATAAAAATAAACAGCGAAGAAGAAAGAAGGGGTGGGGGTGGGGGTAGCCTGAAGCCCCGACTGAGGTAAAGCAGCAACCTCCCCCTCAGTAGAAAATAAAGTTGTTGGTTTTTTTAAAGTGTTTAAAAGAACAAACAAAGAAAAGGAATGAACTGAGGAAAAAATCCAAAGAGCCGTGAGGCAAAAAGCCAAAACACGTGAACCGATCAGACCGATGAAGAAAGAGGTCTTTCCAACACGGCGGTAAGAAATGAACTGGCGAGATGTCCGCACCCACCCCTCTGGGCATGTGCGGTGGGGTTCCTGTGTATGCCCGAGGGACTGGGCGTGAAAATCCGTTAAAAGAGCTTGCTACAGCACCGATCGATCCAGCGCATGCACACTAGATCCCATGGGTGTGAAGCACAGAGACCACGTCGAAGATCATAGCAGATTTTCTCCACACCACCACTGGAAGGCTTTTTAAAAACCCAAAAAACAAATAGGCAATTGCTAGACTGCTACAGTGCGATAATATTATAATGATCTGTTTCCACAATCCACTCATTCCTACTTTCATTTTTTTAAAAAAGTAACAACTAACCCTTTTCATTTTGGAGATATAAGAAGGAAACTGCATGCCTTATCTCTTGGCATCAAAAAGGTTTAGAGACTTACTTAGATATGGGAATTCATATGAACTAGTAGAAGATGGCAATAAGTTACTATAATGTTTCTGTGCCAAAGCTATCTATAAAAAGAGCTTCAGAGAAAGCAGGAGGCACCTGGCCATGGCTGTTTAAATGGCAGCAGGGAGAGCTAATATGGCCTATGCGTCAGAGCTCCTCCCTGGGAATGCCTCCTACCAGAAAGGCTGGTAGTTACCATTATGATTGGGCGTTTGGCCAGGTGCTGCAGGGCATGGAGCCAGAGTCCTGAATCTGGCCAGCCATGTTGTGCAGACACCTTCTTTTGCTTGTCTTCTGTCCCAGGCTGCAAATACACCCCTGGTAAGTTGGGTTCGCTAATTATAAAAAAAAAGCCTGAGAAAGCCCTACTGTAGCATAAGGGGAAATGGTGGCCATGGAAGGCTGAGACAAGGCAAATGTAGGAGGGACCTCCAAAAATATGCATCTTCTCATCCACATGGCATTCACTTTTTGGAGTTTCCCTTGCTTTGCTATGATTCAAATTCAAATTTTTAATTTTACAGTCAATGACCAGCATACACAAAGGTTTTCATAAAATCAAACTGTCAGCTAAGCTGCCATGAGTCAGGAGAGGCTTTCTAATTGCTTTGCATTCCTTCCCATGCGCTTAATTGCTTCACAGCTGCAACATTTATCTGTAAAGAGTTACTGGAGGAGATTGTGGTGTCTACCTTCCGTGGGATCGTCCTGGTTCCCAGCTTTGCTACTGTTAGAGACTCTTGCCATCTCCCACACGCGGGAACCCATCTAATTGGGTATTGTTGGGGGGGCGCATACGAATGCCCTATATCCTATTATGCGCATAGGTAGTCCGCCATTCCTAACAGTGTTCATGTTATTGCATCTATGGCTTTTCAAAAAAAGTAAAATCTTCCTGGAAGTGTGTACTTCATTGTTTTGCTGTGGATCCTGATATTCTGTTAGGAATCCTTCATACCCTATCTCAGCGCCTCTCTCAACCCGAGATGAGTGACGGAGAGGGGAAACCGTCTCCTAAGGAGCCAAATGACGAGGACGAGAAAACCCCAGTGACCACGGCCTTGGTACCAGTGACTTCGACTCCGCCGGTAACCAGTGCTGGGGGGGGGACTCTCCTGAAGTCCTCATTGACGCACCTGTTCCTGACCCCCCCCAGGTCCGAGGCACTGGACCGGGCCAGGCTACCGAACTAGCTCCAGTTGGAGTCACTTCAACCCAGACTCAACGGCAGAGACTTATCTACTGATGCCCCCCCCGAGAGACAGTTTGTTTGACAGGGGCTTTCCCACGTTGGTGGGACTGCCCCCGTTCGGGGCTCCGTTCGAACCGATCACTAGCTCATGGGTGACGGAGCGATCGAAAACCCGGTGTGGCCGGGCGACCCCGGACGACAGCAGCCGAATTGATGTGGTGGCCGCCCGGCTCCGAGGCCCAGCGGCGGCTTAGTATGTGGGGCTTCACAAGGCCCAAGGCCCGGAGCTTACCAACTTGGACGCTTTCATGTGGGCGTTGCGAGACCACTTTGAGGTTCGAAATGTGGGCCCTAGAGCACGAGCGTTCTTACGCACCCTAAAGGAAGGGCGCAGATCGGTGCAGGAGTACTCGGCTGAGTTCAAACAGCACACGGCCAAAGTGCAAAATTGGCCTGACAACGTGTTGGCCGAACTGTACCGAGTAGGGTTGAATCCCGAGATCCGGCAGACGGTCTTGAGATCCGTTGACCCGGTCTCCCTCCCCGCCTGGATGCAGGAAGCTGAAAGCGCCGAAAAGCGCCTGCAAACCCTACGTTTGAATATAGCTGCTGCTGGGGGACGGTCAGGCCCTCAAGCCCCGAAACCCAAACCGCCGAAGCAGACAGACGCTATGAGGGAGCAACACATGTGGCAGGAATTATGCCTCAGTTGTGGAGAACGGGGCCATTTCACGTCCGACTGCGGAGGACAAGTGCATCGGGAGAAACCTGAAGGAGCGAAGTTGCGCCCATCCACCCCTGCGAAGAAATCCACGGGGAAGCCGAAATTTGCTAAGGCCCTGCAAGCGACACCTGAGGATGACGGAGAGGAATCAAGCGGAGAGGATCCCGAGCCGGCGGGAAACGGTTCGGTCCTGCTGTAGAAGGTGCAGAGCAGCAGGGCCCACAACCGAAGGCGCCAAATGCGATGAGCAATTATCCCTCCCTCTTTTTCGTGACTGTCTCGTTAATTAATCCCGCTCTCGGAACTCACCTTTGAGGAAGAGCTCTCATTGACTCGGGGTGTGGGAGAGACTTGATTAACCCCTCTTTGGTTACGATACTGGAAGCTGGGGTAATAAAGTTAAAGGAACCCCTGATTTTCACACAAATGGATGGGTCTACCATGAAAGACCCGTGCGAATACGAAAGGGTCCCGTTGAGGATGGGTGCGGGGGACCACTGGGAGACCCGATCCTTCGTGATCACCTCGACAGCCTGATTCCCCCTCGTCTTGGGGGCTCCATGGCTTCACGGGCACGATCCTTATATACTGTGGGAAGAGGGGAGGGTGCAATTCATTTCACCCAGATGCCCCGAGCACCGCTGAGACTCTAGTTGGGGCCAGAAACCCCCCCTAGAGACTAGAGCGTGCTTGGCCCAGGAGGAACTGCTCTCCATTCCTCCTGAGTATCGGGACTTGGCCAGAGTATTCGGGGAGGAGGAGACCGATGAGTTGCCGCCGCACAGACATTCAGACTGCAGTATTGAAATCTTGCCAGGGCACAAACTTCCCAAGGGGAGGATCTACGCAATGGGGCCGTCTGAGAAGGATGAGCTCCGAAAGTTCATCGACAAGAACTTGGCTAGGGGTTTCATCAGGCCAGCCTCATCCCCCTATGAGGCTCCGGTACTCTTCCGGAAGAAGGAGGATGGGGGTTTGCAACTCTGCACGGATTACCGGGGTTTGAATGCAGTGTCTTCCACCAACGCCTACCCCATGCCTTTAATAAAAGATCTGCTGGCGGAGGTAGCTAAAGGGAAAATATTTTCCAAGTTAGACCTCGGAGAGACGCATACTTTCGTGTGCGCATCAAAGAAGGAGACGAGCCGAAAACAGCGTTCAACACCCCCCTCAGCCAATTCGAGTACCTGGTGATGCCCTTCGGTCTTCAGGGCCCCCCGGGGGTCTTCATGAACTTAATCAATGAAGTGTTGCACAAGCACTTGTTTAAGGGGGTGCTCGTTTACCTTGATGATATCTTGCTGTACTCCCCCGATGTCCCCTCACATGTGAAACTGGTGAGGGAGGTACTGAGTACGTTGCATAAGCACAAACTGTTTGCAAAACTGTCCAAATGTGAATTTCACAAAACACACATTGACTTTTTGGGCTATCGCATTTCCAACCAGGGATTGGAAATGAACCCGGGGAAGGTGCGGGACATCTTGGGGTGGGAGGTACCCCGGACCAGGCAACAACTCCAATCCTTCTTCAGTTTTGCAAACTTTTATAGATCCTTTTTGCCCAACTTTGCTCAAATCAGCCTCCCTCTCACGGACCTCTTAAAAACGAAGGGAAAGGGTCTGGAGGCTACGTGGCCAGGTGCTACGCTCCCATGGACTGAGGAATGCCAGGAAGCGTTCATGCGCTTAAAGGCTCTCTTCACCTCGGAGCCGGTTCTGGCTCACCCAGACGAATCAAAAAAGTTTATTGTACAAACTGATGCTTCAGATGTTGCCATGGGGGGGGGAGATGGGTTGTTGTATCCGCTGGCTTATGGGTCAAGGAAATTCAATGACACGGAAAGGAACTGGTCAGTATGGGAAAAGGAGGCGGGGGCAATGAAACTCGCGCTTTCTACATGGAGACATTGGCTGGAGGGAACTAGGTTCCCATTTGAGGTATGGATGGATCACAAGAACTTAGAGACTCTCAAAACACCCCGGTGTCTTAACACTAAACAGCTTAGGTGGGCTGATTTCTTCTCTAAGTTCCTGTTCACCCTTCACCATTTCCCTGGCTTGGCCAATTCGTTAGCTGATGCACTATCCACCTCCCCCAACACAACAGCCAACGGGAGGTGATCCTCGATTCGGTGTTCACACCCTCTCATTTGGGCAGAGCAGTGATGACTCACAGCCAAGCCCACCTCGACCCATCTCCACTCCCCTCACCGCCTCTTTACCCGCCTACACCGCAGGCCCCCCCCGAACTCTTGGTCTGACAAATTCAACTCCGCCTTCTCGGAGGTGGATGCAAAACAGATTAGGGGGTGGGGGATTGCGAGCAATGGGAGAATGGCTGTTGGTATCGCGGTCATAAACTGTACGTGCCCCAAACTCTCAGGGGGGAAGTGCTGTAATCTGTACATGGCTCGAAGTTGGCGGGCCACTCGGGTTTCGTGAAATCCCTTCAATTGCTACAGAGACAGTTCTGGTGGCCGCTCATGGATTTATCTTGGTTCATCCAGTTGTGCGAAATATGCACTATGAGTAAATATCGTCCTGGGAAGGCCCCGGGTGTCTTGCAGTCTCTCCCTACCCCAAGTCGACCCTGGGAAGTTATTTCCATGGATTTCATCACGGATTTACCTCCCAGCAAATCAATGAGTGTGATTTGGGTGGTGGTTGATTTGTTTTCCAAGCAAGCACACTTCATTCCCTTTGCCTCCCTGCCTATGGCTAAAGCCCTTGCTAAGGCATTCCTAATGCATGTGGTGAGACTTCATATGCTTCCATCCAAGGTGATCTCAGACCGTGGCACCCAATTTGTTTCCAGATTTTGGGGGGAGTTGATGAAGCTGATGGGGGTGGAGAGGGGTTTGAATAGCGCTTACCATCCGGAGACGGATGGACAAACGGAGAGGGTAAATCAGACCTTGGAACAATACCTCAATTGCTTTACGAACTATCAACAGGACAATTGGAACGATTTGTTGCCCCTGGCGGAATTCTGCTATAATAACACTTGTCACTTGTCGACGGGAATGTCCCCGTTTAAAACACTCTTTGGCTATGATAGCCTGCTGGTTCCCTTTCTGGATGGAAACGTGGACTTGGGACCTGGGGAGGCGGGGATGTGGTGCAAACGACTGTGGGACTTTTGGCCCCTCTTGTGTAAGACATTGGATGCGGCCAAAGAGGCTTACAAAACTCAGGCTGACAAGAGAAGGGTGGAGGGTTGGGCTCTGCAGCCTGGAGATTTGGTGTATGTCTCTACAAAAAACATTCGACTGTTGCGGCCGAGCAGAAAACTTGGGTGGAAGTACATTGGGCCATTTAAAGTGCGTAAGGTTATCAATGATGTTGCTGTGGATGTAGAATTGCCCATGAACTTGAGGAAATTGCATTCTGTATTTCATTTCAGCCTCCTGAAAAAGGATTCTGGGTCCTGCCCATGGCGTCCAGAACGTCTGGTACCACTGCCTATTTGGATCGAGGGCGAAGAACATTATGAGATTTCTAAAATCTTGGATTCTAAAGTCAAACGTGGCAAACTTTTGCATCTGGTGGAGTGGAAGGACTTTGGACCCCAGCACCTAGAGTGGGTGGAAGTAGGGGATATTTGGGCCCCTCAGTTGATCCGCAGGTTCCACCGAGAATTCCTGGACAAACCAGGAGTTCAACCGGAATGACCGGGAAATTACTGATGGTGGGAGGGGAGTTGATTTTCGAGGGGGCAGTATGTCAGCTAAGCTGCCATGAGTCGGGAGAGGCTTTCTAATTGCTTTGCATTCCTTTCCATGCGCTTAATTGCTTCACAGCTGCAACGCTTATCTATAAAGAGTTACTGGAGGAGTTGTGGTGTCTACCTTCCGTGGGATCGTCCTGGTTCCCAGCTTCGCTACCGTTAGAGACTCTTGCCATCTCCCGTGCGTGGGAGCCCATCTAATTGGGTATTGCTGGGGGGGGGCACATACGAATGCCCTATATCCTATTATGCGCATAGGTAGTCCACCATTCCTAACAGTGTTCATGTTATTGCATCTATGGCTTTTCAATAAAAGTAAAACCTTCCTGGAAGCGTGTACTTCATTGTTTTGCTGTGGATCCTGACACAAACAATCAAGTTTCACAGCATTAAGAATTCACTCAAGCTACTGTATGCATTTTCTGATCTTTATACACCTATGTGCAAAATTTAGCCACTATTCAGGTTGTTTCATAGTTCATATCAGACAGAAGATAATCTAGTTTAATTTTATTTGATCTGCCAGGGAACTTTCCAATCAGCGGCTCAATAAGTTTCGACTGGATTTGCTTTGTTATGATTTTTCCCAAACCTAAATTGAAAACAATTTTTGCAAAGAAAACAATCATTCAGAAAGATCCTCTTGGGAAAGTTGCAGCAAAGCAGGAGAAACTTGGAAAGCGGGGCCATCATTGTGCAGGTGCTCCAAAAAACCCTGTGATCTAGTTTGAATGTCAAACCGCAACAAAAAATCTATATGAGGAAGCAACCCTGGATTACTCATACAGAAGTCGAGGCATGTGCACGTGATAACAATAAAAACACAATGTTAGTGAAGGTAGCAAAAAAGAAGGCAAGCAAACAAGAAGAAAAAAAGGCTTGGCTTCCAACCTAGCTCAGATACAATATCTTTAGCTTCTTGCGCTTGTTCAGATGATTGCAACTCAGTTATTCCTTCACTTTCAGAGTGTTCTTTAGATTCTGTGAGAACAAGCAGAGAGACTTCATTGTAAGAAAATCTCAAAAATCTCAAAGCATTAATGGAATATGCATCATTTTACACCAACATTTCTTTAAAATCTATTGTGAACCATGTATTATCCTACAATGAACTCCCAATAAAACCATCCCCAAGAGCGAGGAAACACCCTCAAAAATGACATGATAAAAAGTTCAGCTTCTCACAAGAACTAGGAAGAGTCTCTAAACACTCATCTTTTCACAACAGCCAAGACAGAACTGGGAAGGAGACGTGACTGGGTGGCAGTGCATCTGCTTGGCGTGTAGAGTATCTCTGGTATCTCCAGCTGGAATGATCAGGTAGGAGGTGATGTAAAAGACACTGACCTGAGATCCCAGAGAGCTGCTGCCAGTCAAACTAGACAATACTGACCTTAATGGAGATCAATGGTCTGATTCACTATAAAGCAGCTTCACGTGTTCAATAAAGCATATAAAAACCCAGAAGCATAAAATGTTGGACAACTTAAAAGATATTCATAACCGTCCGCATGCTAGAAGCAAATTGTGAAAATAATTTTAAAAGATAAGGCCCTTTGTTAAAAGCCTGGGTAAAAAGAGAAGTTTTGGCTTGGAACCTAAAAGGATTGGTGCCAGGCAAGCCACAGGGAGGGCATCCTACAGGTGATGATGTGCCACTACCAAAAAAAGCCTTGTCTCCAGTTGCCACCCATTTCATCTCTGCAGGTGGATGCACAGGGAGTAGGACTTGTAAGGAAACACTGAATTAGTGGGCTAGATAGTACAAGAGGAAGTAGTCCTAAGTGTGAGTGTGAGCAAAATGTGTTGTGATTACAAAGAAAAAAGGAAATGAGAAATACACATCTCAGAAACAAACAAATCAGGAACATTTTTATTATTTTTATGTAGGTGTATAAATCTAACCTGGCTCCGTTTGAGTCTGCTCTTTAGAACTCTCAGATGGTACAGACAGCAGATGCTGAGAGGCTACTGATTCTGTGATTGCAAATAAAAAAGTAACACACTGTTAAAGACAAACTGTTTCTTTGACAAATTCATGATCCATCATCAATTCAAACTTTATTGCTATAGCCAAGGCCATTGCAAAACATATTAAAATTGTTGCTAAAATCAAGAACCCCACAAATTAAACTAATTAATAAAATCATGTATATAAACATGAGCCATAACAGTCAGCAGTACCATATCTATTCAAAAGGTCAGCTAGCAGAGCCTGCCCTTAAATCTATGTGGAAAAAGCAATTGCACTAACTGATCTGAGATTTAGGGAATAGGAAATATGGCCCTTTTAAAATCCCTGAGAAAAAGTTTCTTAAAACGGCCTCGATCAGTATCTTTTGGAACTGCAGCAGCTATTTTGAGAGCAGACGGGTCTCACTTTTAGAGAATCCAGTACTGGTGAAGGTTAGATGATATGGTGGCTTCTAAGTTACCACAGAAATGCCGCTATGAGCAACTGAGACTAGGGGGCTGGACCCAGACCTGCCATGATAAAATGAGGCAGTATTCAATATCCTCACAAGAGGCAGTTACAGACTGTTTTCAACAAACTCTTAGTAAGCAGATCTCTAAATCTCATGTAAACCTGGACAGAGAAGTAATAAACAATAACTGGTCTTATTGGTATACAAATTCATAATAAAAATCCATTCTGCAAGTGGAGGCCCTCAAGAGCCCTATTCACTTACAACAAACACTCAGCTGTGCTTGCAAGGGTGGTATGTTAGCTGTAGCAAGTGCCTCACAGAGAAATATTGCAGTTGCAGCTTCTACTTGAATAGCATTAGCTGCAGCCTCCTAAGATCTACACAAGAGGCATAACAAAACTATATCACCCACATACAAAACGGTGGAAATTTTCTGTGAGCCGAATGAGAGTAGAGTGAGCTCTGGCCCTCACAGCCTCTCTGTCATTGATATACAAATTAAAAAGTAGGGGTGCTAGTGAAAAAATTAACAAGTCAAATTAGAATAATCAAGTTCAAAGCCAAAACTGTAGACTTTTTTGAAACATGGCACGATTTTATTATATACACAACTCAGAACAATATCCAAAGTATGTTTAAGCCCTTCCTCACATTATGGGATAAAGTTAAATAAATCTCTCTATATACTTAAATCATGTTGTAACTAAACATTAATTATGCACGTTTATTGGGGGGGGGAAGGGGAAAGAATTCCTTCTCTTTCTATCTATGCTGAATGTTGAGCTCTCTACCAATGCCTTAATTTGCTTGTTTTTTACTTCTCCCCCCCCCCCTTTTTGCTTTTCTCTGTTGTTCTGTGTATACCGTAGGTTGTTTTTCTATACGGGGAGTGGGGTGTGTACTTGATGTTTATGTTTGTTTTTTTAATATATACTTAAATAAAAACTTATTTTGCAAAAGAAAAGTAGGGGTGCTAGGACACAACCCTGTTTTTCTGTTTACTGGAATATTTTCTATGAGCAAACTGGTGATTCCCACTCTTATTTTGGTACTGCCAGCTTAAGCCAGGCCCTATTTCCGTCGACTGAGTTAAATGCAGCAGCCACATGAAGATGGGACCCTTAATACACTGTGTGCCAAGGCAGTGAAAGGTCATACTGTGATCAATAGTACTTTGCCCTTTCCTAACACCTGCTTGTTCTTTGTTAAGGCTTTTCTTAGTCCTCCGGTTTACTCAGAAGATGTTTATTATAAAGTTTGGAAGCCATATCCAACAGATTTTGGCTAACAATTACTGGGATTTTGTTTACTGCCCTTTTTGTAAAATAGGAACAATGGTGCTTTGTTCCCAACCTGCAGGAAAAAGCCCAGTTGAGTTGACCTGGGTGAACAGTTTGGCAGGCATTGATGCCCACCAGCAGCAATAGTCTGATTACAACCAGTATGAGGGTGGGGGTGGGTGGGGGTGGAGATATGGGGGTGGCATGTGATATAGGTGGTGTCACCACATCACTTCTGGGTTGTATTGGGTAATTCCAGGAATCTCCAGAAACGCAATGGTAAATCTGTATGATTTGTACCCAGTTGTGATCAATGCTCTCTCTAAGACGTGGAGTCTTGTGAGCGAAAATTCTATTTTGTGAGCTACTGGCATTAAAGTTGCGAGTGAGCGATTTGGCAACTGCATAAATTGGTTTGCTCTGGAGCCATCCTTTCTGAGCTAAGACAAAAAAAAAAGTGTGAGCCGGAGACTACAAAATTGTGAGCTAGCTCACACTAACTCAGCTTAGAGGGAACACTGCTTGTGAAGTACCACCACAGAGGCCTGCAGCGTTCTGATTTTTTCTCTCACTGCCACTCAGCATGGTGGCAGGCAACGGCAGCAATTGTCAGGAGGCCTCCCACCATACCAGGAGGCCTGGTAATCCCAGATTACATTGCAGTAGTTTAAGTAAGGACTGGGCTGTTACATTTGTTTTTTAATTTATGGTCCTGATTCAGGCATTTGGGCCTGCTGAAACATTGTTTGCATGGTGCTAGCTAGCATTAAGCCAGGGCTGTAACCAATGCTCCCTCTAAGTGGTGGAGTCTTGTGAGAAAAAAATCTACTTTGTGAGCTACTGGCATCAAAGTTGTGAGTCAGCAATCTGGCAACTGCATAAATTAGTTTGCTCTTAGGCATGTGACATAGGTGGTGTAACCACATCACTTCTGGGTTGTATTGGGTAATTCCAGGAATCTCCAGAAACGCAATGGTAAATCTGTATGATTTGTACTCAGTTGTGATCAATGATCTCTCTAAGATGTGGAGTCTTGTGAGCAAAAATTCTATTTTGTGAGCTACTGGCATTAAAGTTGTGAGTGAGCGATTTGGCAGCTGCATAAATTTGTTTGCTCTGGAGCCATCCTTTCAGAGCTAAGACAAAAAAAAAGTGTGAGCCAGAGGCTACAAAATTGTGAGCTAGCTCACGCTAACTCAGGGGGAACACTGGTTGTGATGTACCACCACAGAGGCCTGCAGTGTTCTCCCACTGCCACTCAGGGTGGGGCCAAAGGGTGCATTGCCATACCTGCTGATTTGCCCACCTAAGGATGTTTTGAAAAACAGGCTTTTTAATTTGTGACGTGTCAGCTCACATTTACATAATGAAATCTTGTGTACAGAAGAGAAATAAAATCCATGGTTTTTGGAAGGTGGGTTTTTGGCCTCCTGAAGACGTACGTGGTCTCATTGTCTGTCAGGAGACTGACGACTCGAGGTGCGCTTTTGCCAGGGTCTAGACCAAGTTCGAGGATGGTATTGTCGCCTTGTGGAGGATGACACTCCTAGAGCGCAAGAAGCCTTTATACTCTTATCCATCTCTTGGTATGGTATCGGTAGTGCTATTGAAGAGACCAAGGCCATTGAAGGAGAGGTCTTCGACATAGGACCTAGTATCTTGCGGAATATTGGTATTCTGTAGCCAGGAATGTCTCCTTAAAGCTATTGCAGAGACCATCGTTCTGGAGGATGCGTCTAGGGCATGTTTTGAAGTGTTGATCTGCTGTTTTGCCAACACCATGCTTTTTTTCTGAATAACTCTGGCTGCCTGAAGCTTGTCTTCAGGAAGATGAGTTAGGATTTCAGAGTGTATTGATATCTGCTCATGCAGGCTAGGTAATTAGTGGTTTTCACTCCCAACGCTCCCGTGGAGTAGAAGCGTCTGCCAAACACATCCAATTTCTTACTTTCTCTGTCAGAAGGTACAGAGTGTGTTCTTTTGGACTTGGAGGAGGATGTTACAACCATCGAGTTTGGCTGAGGGTGGGAGAATAAAAATTCAGCTCCAGTCTCCTGAACCCTGTACATGTGGTCCAGGCGCCTCGTTGACACTGGGGCTGACGAAGGCCTTTCCCATGGTGCTTTTGCAGCTTGTAAAAGGACCGTAGACATGGGTAATGCTAAAGTAGTGGAGGTGTGCAGTTGCACGATATCGAAGACTGCATCTGTCACCTGCCGTTGTTGTTGGACGACTGAGAGGCCTAGAGAATGGGCCATTCTCTTGACGAGGTCTGTATAGGACGTGAGATTGTCGGATGGGGATATAGGGAGATCATCTGCGACAGCCTGATTAGGAGACTTGTGGTCAGGAGAGGTGTGAGCCTCAGAGGCGTTCGTATCTGAATCGTCTTCCACAGAATCAGAAGAATTTGGACTGAATCTGGAATTTGGACTGGAGTGGCCTCGGTTTGACTGGTTGAGGGTTTTGGTGGTATGACTTGGGGATTGGGAGGATGACTGAGTTGCGGAATATGGTGGGAAGGATCGTTGGCCGGAGGACGAGACAGAGATGCTGAAGGTCTTGATTTGTAGGGCGACCTTGATCTGTGGGCAGAGTGGGATGAATAACGATCCCAGTCGGAATAACCCGCCGGAGTCAGCCATGGCATGGATGGTGGATAAGCCCCACAGAGTTGACCCCAAGACAGAGGTGGTGGTGGGGGTAGAAAGACTCGGGGGGATCGACTTCTGGATCGTGGGCATCTCGGAGACAAAGCGACAGCCTGCCTTTGAGAGCGCTCTGCATAATCGCGGTCATCGATATTGACAGGTTCGAGATGCAGACGTGGAGGGTGACGCTGCGTGGTAGTAGAGGCGTGTCGATTCCGACGTGAATCGATGTCAGGAGCCTCTGACACCATCAATGTTGACAACGGGGATGGAGAGGGAGAAGGCTCTGCATCCATGTGATGACTTAAAAGCTCTACCGTCTCGATATCGGAGTAAGGACACTCCAATTGTTGTATAGGGGAGTCCAAGAGTTGAATGGTCGGTATCGGCGGAGGGGGATGGACCTCCGGTATCGATACTGCTGTTGGAGGAGGAGGCACTATAGGGGCATCACCCAGTGCAGACACCGCTACCTTACCCTTCTTCACCGCCTTTAGGGACTTAGAGGAGCCCTTTTTTGCGGACTTGTGCTCCTTACTTGGCTTGGACTTCTTCTTCACCAGCGTGGAAGCGAAGGATTGCGCCTTCAGTGCCGGTGGTTTCGACATCGGTTGCCCGATGTGGGAGGAAGGTCTTGATGCCGGAGCCGTCGATGTTGATGGTCTCTCGGACTCCATCACTGGGGGGTGTGTAACGCCGAGTCAAGTAGCGCCACTTTAAGGCGCGCAGCTCGTTTTTTCGTGTCTGGTTCGAAAACCTAGTACAGTGCCGGCAAGACTCAGGTCAGTGAGATTCCCCCAAACAAAAAATACAAAGGGTGTGGCGATCAGGTGGAGCAAGTTTACTGCCACAAGCCTTACAACGGTTGAAAAAGCCTCACTTCTCAATAAAAATTAAAAAGGAAGAAGAGAGAAGGGGGTAGGGGGAAACCTGAAGGCCAAACTGAGGTAACCGGCAACTTTCCCTTCAACGAAAAACAACTTTTTTTTTTAGTTTTTTGAAGAACAAACGAAGAAGGTTAGAAAAAGGAAGAGAACTGAGGAAAAAATCCGAAGAGTCGTGAGGCAAATAGCCAAAAAAGCGAACCGATCAGACCGACGGAGAAAAGGTCTTTCCAAGGCGGCGGTAAGAAATGGAAGATTTGTCTCCACTTACCCTGAAGC
>NW_015175006.1:58120-58411 GCF_001447785.1 Gekko japonicus | reverse complement strand
GAAGGGATAGAGTTTCCCCTCGGATGGTCATGGCCTTGTCCCCAACGTGCCTGGCGTCATAACGTCACTTCCTGGTGACGCGCATGCCGGGGTGGGGTTCCCCCCGGGGCCCAATTCCACGGCGGCGGAAATCGGGCCTCCAAAGCGGGGTTTTACCCGCCACCCACCCCCACTTGGCAGCCCTATCCAGCAGGGCTCTTCTTAGGTTCTTATGAAGGCCTCAGCCTCTCTGCCCTGTTGTTGGCCCTCCAGAGGAACCGGCTGGCCACTGTGTGAGACAGGATGCTGGAC
>NW_015175006.1:49117-58017 GCF_001447785.1 Gekko japonicus | reverse complement strand
TGTTGTTGGCCCTCCAGAGGAAGTGGTTGGCCACTGTGTGAGACAGGAGGCTGGACTAGAGGGACCCTCAGTGGTCTGATCCAGCAGGGCTCTTCTGAGGTTCTTATCAGGGGAAGGCCTTGGCCTCTATGCCCTGTTGCTGGCCCTCCAGAGGAACTGGTTGGCCACTGTCACACTGTGTGAGGCAGGATGCTGGACTAGATGGACCTCTGGTCTGATCCAGCAGGGCTCTTCTTGTGTTCTTATCAGGGGAAGGCCTCAGCCCCTCTGCCCTCTTGTTGGCCCTCCAGAGGAACCGGTTGGCCACTGTGTGAGACGGGATGCTGGACTAGATGGAATCAGCAAAGCTGTTGTGGCAGAACATAGGGGGGAAGTTTCAGAGGGAAATGTCAGGATTAGGGTAGGGCCACAGCTCAGTGACAGAGTATCTGTTTTGCATGCCCTAAAGTCCCAGGTTCGATCCCTGGCATCTACAAAGATCTCAGGTACCAGGGCCGTGTTGGGAATGGGGTCAGCTGGCTGACAGGGGGATTTATCAGGAGAAAGAGGAAGGCCCAGGCCACATCGCTGGCAATGCACAGGAAGTTACATCATCGCGCCACCGACATCCAGGTAACAATCTAGGATTTGGGCAACAACTCTATGGTAGATAGGGTTGCCAAGTACTTACCGCAATCCGGCGGGGGACACATGTTCCCCGGCCGGAACATTTCTCCTTGTAACGCACCATGCCGTCGCCAGGAAATGACACTGGGAGACGCTCTGGCAATGGGGCTGAAAACTCGATGGTACCATCGGGTTTCTGGACCCATTGCCAGAGCGTCGCCCGGCGTCACTTCCTGGTGACGGCATGGTGCGGCACGTCTGTTGTCCGCACAGGAATGATCCTGCAAAGAGGTCTTTGTCCCCCGCCAAATCACGGTAAGTACATGGGAAGCCTGATGGTAGAGTCCGTTTTTAGCATAGAGTTTTTGCTCAGATACCAGAGCGTTGCAGCAGTGTCGCAGCGTGATGATGTCACTTCCTGTGCGATGTTTGCGGTGTGGCCTGGGCCTTCCTCTTTCTTTTGGGAAGTCCCCCCCCCCAAACCCTACAAGTTACCAGGAGGGACCTGGCAAATCTGGCTGGGAAACAGCCGTTGCCAGTCACAACATACAGCACAAGGGCTGTGGCCACACACACGAAATGATCCCCTTTCAACCCCCTTTCAATGCACTTTCCAACTGGATTTTGCGTGTGTGACCGCAGCCAAGGTGTACCAGTGGCCAGGGGTCATTTCGTAGAAAAAGAGGTGCAGGAGCTCATTAGCATAAGTTATTTGCATATGCCACACCCCCTGACATCACCGGAAGTGTGTCAGAAGGCAACACCCACCGCTCAGGCTCCACTGGACTGTTTTGGATTGCTAGCTATTGGGGGGGGGGATTTGCAGATCTGTCCTCGCAGAGGAGGGAGAGCTTGTACCTGAATAAAACTTGGTCTTAAAGGTGCTACTGGACTGTTTGGGACTGGGGGGCCGGGGGGAGCTCTGCAACTTACCTGGCTGCTTCTTGCTCTGACTGAGGGCCGCTGGGAGCAGGGGACGGGGCTTGTTGCATGTGCCCGCCCCCTGGGCTCTTTACTGCCGGAGCTCCGCTCCTGTGCGCTCCTGCAGGGAATGACCCCTGCCAGTGGCCAACCTTGATATTAGGTAACAGAACATTCTGGCAATCGAGTGGGGTTTCTAGCTCTGGGTTGGGAAATCCGTGGAGATTTGGGGGGGGGGCAGAGCCTGAAGAGGGCAGGGTTCGGGGAGAGGGGGGACCACGGCAGAGTAGGATGCCACAGAATCCACTCTCCAAAGCAGCCATTTTGTCCAGGGGAATTGATCTTGGTTGTCTGAAGATCAGTTGTAATAGCGGGAGATTTCCAGGCCCCACTTGAAGGTTGGTAAAAGAAGAAGAGATGGGATTTATACCCTGTCCTTCAGTACCTGAAGGAGTCCCAGAGCGGCTTACAGTCTCTTTTCCTTTCCCCTCCCCACAGCAGACACTCTGTGAGGCAGGTGGGACTGAGAGAGCTCTTTCGAGGACTGCCCCTGAGAGAACAGCTCTGAGAGAACTTGTGACTGACCCAAGGTCGTGGAGGAGGTGTGGGGAATCAAATCCAGTTCTCCCAGATTTGGGGGGGAGAGGAACCTCAGCAGGGTATAATACCATAGACCCCACTCTCCAAAGCAGCCGTTTTCTCCAGGGGAACCAATCACAGTCATTTGTAGATCAACGGTAATAGCAGGAAACCTCCAGTTGCCCCCTGAAGGTTGTCACCCAAGAAGAAGAGACGGGATTGGATTTATACCCCACCCTTCACTACCCAAAGCAGAGCGGTTTACAAATTCCTTTCCCTTCCCCTTCCCACAACAGACACCCTGTGAGGTCGGCGGGGCCGAGAGAGCTCTGACAGAAACGGCTCTTTTTCAAGGACAGCTCTGACAGAACTACGGCTTGCCCAAGGTCATCCAGCAGCTGCAACAATCGAGCGCTCCCTAACTCCCACCTGAGCGACCCAAATCCAGTCCCAGGGTTTGCTTCCTACAACAGCAGTCTCCGCAGATCCCAACCAAGAGGTTTGGTTATCAAAGGGAGATAAAGTGTTTACTTTTTTGGGGGGGAGAAGATCTCATCACAATGAAGGTTTCTGGTAAACAAGCCTGTAAAGCCGGTGACTCATCAAAGCCTTTCGGTCTTCATCAGCCGGACAGGATGAGAGCCATTCTCTGATTCCAGACACCTCATTCCAAGCAGGGTTCAGAGCTACAAACAAAATAAACAAACAAAACCCCATCCTGTTCTTAGAAGAGCTAGGCGCTGTTTGCTAACTCGTGATTGCTGGCTCCGACTTGCCTGGTCTTGTCAGATCTCAGAAGCTAAGCAGGCCTGGTTTGGGGTGCCAGTCTCCAGGGTGAACTCCACGGCATTAGGTAAAGGTAAAGGTTCCCTTGCTCGAAAGCCAGTCGAGTCCGACTCTAGGGTTGCGGTGCTCATCTCCGTTTCCAAGCCGAAGAGCCAGCGCTGTCTGAAGACGTTTCCGTGGTCATGTGGCCGGCATGACTAAACGCCGAGGCGCACGGAACGCTGTTCCCTCCCCACCGAAGTGGTACCTATTTATCTACTTGCAATGTCTTGCTTTCGAACTGCTAGGTTGGCAGGAGCTGGAACTAGAGACGGGAGCTCACTCCGTCACGCGGCACACATAGGTCTCGAACTGCTGAACTACTGACCTTCCACAGCCTGCAGTTCAGCATCTTAACCACTTGAGCCACCGCAGCTCATTATACGCCACCAAATTCCCTTCCCTTGCTTTCCCAGGCTCCATCCCCAAATCTCCAGGGATATCCCAAACTGGATCTGGCCCTCCGTACTCCCCCCATGGGGGGCCTTGCGGAAACCTGGCCACCCTAGGTGGGACCTGGGGATCCCCTGGGATCACGGCTCCTCTCCAGACTACAGAGATCAGCTCCCCTAGAGAAAGTGGATGCTTTGGAGCAGGGCTTTCTTTGTAGAAAAAGCCCAGCAGGAACTCATTAGCATAATAGGCCACACCCAATATCAGAAACTCATTAGCATATTAGGTCACACCCCTGACAGCACTGCTCATTAGCCTATTAGGGCACACACCCTATGCCTTCCCTTGGCTTGCCCGGGCGCCCCGCAGCTGCAGGGCACCCGGACAAGCCAGCCCTTGGACAGGCCGGGAAAGGCACGGGAGGCATTTTAATGCTTCCCTCCCCTCCCCACAACAGACACCCTGTGAGGTCGGTGGGGCTGAGAGAGCTCTTCACAGAAAGTGCCCTTTTTCAAGAACAGCTCTTATCAGAACTACGGCTTGCCCAAGGTCATCCAGCAGGTGCAAGTGGAGGAGTGGGGAATCCAACCCGGTTCTCCCAGATTAGAGTCCGTGCACTTAACCACTACGCCAAACTGGCTCTATGGCACTGTACCATGCTGAGGCCCCTCCCCTCCCCAAACCCCGCCCTCTCCCGGATCCACCCCCAAAGTCTCCGGGCATTTTCCAACCCAGACCTGGCAACCCTACATTGTACCCCACTGAGGTCCCCGTCCTCCCAGGCTCCACCCACAAAATCTCCAGGTCTTTTCCAACCCAGAACCGGCAACCCTAGCTGTGAGGCGGGAGGGATTGTTAAAAGGTTATGCTGTACAGAATTACTATAAAGGATCTGTAGAAGACAATGGGAGGATGACGATGGAACTTGTAGTTGGTTTATTCGGTTATGCAGGGGTCATTTCGTAGAAAAAGAGGTCCAGGAGCTCATTAGCATAACTCATTAGCATAACTTATCTGCATAGGCCACCCTCCCTGACATCACCGGAAGCGTGTCAGAAGGCAACACCCAACGCTCAGGCTCCACTGGACTCTTTTGGATTGCTAGCTTTTGGGGGGGTGGGGAACGTGCAGATCTGTCCTGGCAGAGGAGGGAGAGCTTGTACCTGAATAAAACTTGGTCTTAAAGGTGCCACCGGACTGTTTGGGATTGCTAGATATGGGGGCGGGGGGAATGTGCAGATCTGTCCTGGCAGAGGAGGGAAAGCTTGTACCTAAATAAAACTTGGTCTTAAAGGTGCCAGTGGACTGTTTAGGACCGGGGGGCCTCTGCAACTTACCTGGCTGCTTCTTGCTCTGACTGAGGGCTGCTGGAAGCAGAGGGTGGGGCTTGTTGCACGTGCCCGCCCCCTGGGCTCTTTACTGCCGGAGCTCCACTCCTGTACGCTCCTGCAGGAAATGACCCCTGGGGTTATGTAAAGAAAAACATTCGAAAGGAAAGTGGATTGTTGAGAGAAGCCCAGTTTTTGAGAGCTGATTACCAGAAATGTGAGGTTCATCCAGGAGCAGATGCATGACTTCAGAGTGTTTGACCGTCACATTAATGCGCCAATCAACATATTTTGGGATGGCCAGATAAAACTCTGATTCAGTTTGTGGGGCAACGGTCCTCTCCCAAACAGCATTTCAGAATAAACTGAAGCCAATAGAAAGAAATGGGAAGGAAAGATTTTAAATAAATGATGCATTCATGTTGGACAATTTATCTGCAGAGAGCCTTTTACTAACTTCCAAAGGGATCGTGGGCCAAGTTGTCAGAAGGAGAAGGCGGAGGAGGAGGAGATTGGATTTATCCCCCGCCCTTCACTCGGAGTCTCAGAGTGGCTTACAATCACCTCCCCTTCCTTTCCCCGTAACAGACACCCTGTGAGGTAGGTGGGGCTGAGAGAGCCCTGAGAGAACTGCTGTTGAGAAAACAGCTTTGAGAAAACTGAAGAAGAAGAAGAAGAAGAAGAAGAAGAAGAAGAAGAAGAAGAAGAAGAAGAAGAAGAAGAAGAAGAAGAAGAAGAAGAAGAAGAAGAATTGGATTTAGGACTGAGAAGATTGAGGATTTAGAATTGAGAAGATTTGAGGATATGCTCTTTCCCACCTATTGATGGACTAACTATCCGACTAACAATGAGCTTTGTATCAATCGGTGTGTGGCGGAAAGCATCCTCAAGTTGCACCCGATTTATGGTGACCCCATCGGGATTTCAGGACAAGAGGAAAACAGAGTTGGTTGGCTATTCCCTGCTTCTGTTTAGCAACCCTGGACCTCCTCGGGAGTCTCCCATCCACGTACTAACCCGGCCTGACCCTGCTTAGCTTCCAAGATCGGACAAGATCAGCCTAACCTAGGTTATCCAGGTCAGGGAATCAACAGTACCTTAACACCAATTGTAATTTTTGCATAAATCTCGTGGTTTAAGACGATGCTGGCAATTTACTAGTACGAACGGGTGTTTCCGTCTAATATGGACCTCGATAACAATAATTTTCTTAAATTTGAAAACAACCCCGATTGCAGGACGCCTCCCGCGAGGGACAGGGGAGGGGTTTAAGCGTAGCACCCTTTGTCCTACTGAAAATCCGTACGCCCCTGCAACCTGAACCAAGGAACCAGCTCTCAGCACAGCGGGTGACTCAGCCGTCTTGCCTCACATCATGTAAGTTTGGGCAGGGCGGCCTGTGGGAGGGACCGGGGGGGGGGGAGTGTATTTTGAAGCAGAAGTGGAAAGGGTTTGTGTGTCTTTTTAAAGAACACCCCCGGGGTGCTCAGATGTAGGCCAAAGATCCATCAGAGCCGCAGTGACTTCTGCAAAGCCGCTGTGAACTTCCGCCCCTCCTGCCAGACTTCCTCCCCAAAGCTTTACCACAAGAACGACGGCAATGCCTTTTTAAAAAAAATAGTTTATCCAGAAGTTGTTTTCTTCAGCCTCCGGTCTGACTGTGCACAGGTTGTAAGCAGGGTTGCCAGCTCTGGGGCAGGAGATTCCTGGAGATTTGGGGGGGTGATAGGGTTGCCATATGACTGGGAGGGCTTTAAAAGGCGAGGAGCATGCTGGTGCTTCTGAAGCAATAGGAAAGACAAGCTTCTGCTAGTAAGCAGCAGCCAGTATCCAGGCCAGTGGATTGTTCCACGCAGGGCTCTTTGTGTAGCAGGAACTCCTTTGCATATTAGGCCACACACCCCTAATGTAGCCAATCCTCCAAGAGCTTAAAGAGCACTTCTTACAGGAGCCACTGTAAGCTCTTGGAGGATTGGCTACATTAGGGGTGTGTCACTTAATAAGCAAATGAGTACCTGCTACAAAAAGAGCCCTGTAAAACCAGGTATTTTCCAACCCAGACTTGGCAACCCTAGGGGGTGAAGCCTGGAGAAGGATCTCATGAAGCTACAATGCCATAGAGTCCACCCTCTGAGGCAGCCATTTTCACCAGGGGAACTGATCGTTGTAAGCTGGAGATAGGGTTGCCATCTTCGGGGGGCCCCAATCTGCCTGCCGGCCCACTGCCAAGGGGAGCCCCACCCACTGGAGAAAATGGGAGCTTTGGAGGGTCAACTCTGTGGCATTGCGCCCCCACTGAGGTCCCTGTTGCCGCCCCCCCCCCGGCTCCATTCCCAAATCTCTGGCGACTGTACCCCCATCCAATGTTCCCTCTAAGCTGTGGAGTCCTGTGAGCAAAAATTCTGCTTTGTGAACTACTGGCATTAAAGTTGTGAGCGAAACTGTGAGCTAGCTCACACTAACTCAGCTTAGAGGGGACACTGCCCCCATCCCCATCCCTTGCCAGTGGCAACCCTGCAGCAGAGATCAGTTCACCAGGAGAAAATGGCTGTTTTGGCGAGTGGACTCTGGCATTATACCCTGCTGAGGGCACCGTCTCCCCAAACCCCACCCGGTTTGGTGTCGTGGTTAAGTGCGCGGACTCTAATCTGGGAGAACCGGGTTTGATTCCGCACTCCTCCACTTGCACCTGGCTGGATGACCTGGGGCAAGCCGTAGTTCTGATAAGAGCTGTTCTTGAAAAAGAGCAGTTTCTGTCAGAGCTCTCTCAGCCCCACCAACCTCACAGGGTGTCTGTTGTGGGGGAAGGGAAGGGAAAGGAAATTGTAAGCTGCTCTGAGACCCCTTCGGGTAGTGAAGGGTGGGGTATAAATCCAATCTCTTCTCCAACAGAGCCAACAGAGTTTGGTGTAGTGGTTAAGTGCGCAGACTCTAATCGGGGAGAACCGGGTTTAATTCCCCACTCCTCCACTTGCACCTGCTGGATGACCTTGGGCAAGCCGTAGTTCCGACAAGAGCTGTCCTTGAAAAAGAGCAGGTCTCAGTCAGAGCTCTCTCAACCCCACTTACCTCACAGGGTGTCTGTTGTGGGGAGGGGAAGGGAAAAGAGTTTGTGAGCTACTCTGAGTCTCCTTCGGATAGTGAAGGGTGGGGTATAAATCCAATCTCTTCTCCAACAGAGCCAGTTTGGTGTCGTGGTTGAGTGCGCGGACTCTAATCTGGGAGAACCAGGTTTGATCCCCCCACTCCCCCACTTGCACCTGCTGGATGACCTTGGGCAAGCCATAGTTCTGATAAGAGCTGTCCTTGAAAAAGAGCCGTTTCTGTCAAGAGCTCTCTCAGCCCCACCCGCCTCGCAGGGTGTCTTGTGGGGAGGGGAAGGGAAAGGAGTTTGTAAGCCGCTCTGAGACTCCTCTGGGTAGTGAAGGGCAGGGTATAAATCCAATCTCTTCTCTTCTTGAAGGGCAGTCCTCGAAAGAGCTCTCTCAGCCGCGCCTTCCTCATAGGGTGTCTGTTATGGAGACGGGAAGGGATTGTCAGCCGCTCTGAGACTCCTCTGGGTAGTAAAGGGCGGGGTATAAATCCAATCTCTTCTCTTCTTCTTCTTCTTCTTCTTCTCTCCTCTCCAGTCCCCACTCCCAGAATCTTCAGGTATTTCCCCACCTGGAGCTGGCAACCCGTGCCCAAGCGTTTACTAGTTCTCTTGAAGGAGAACCCTTTCATTTCGAGGAGGGCAGCCAGTAACATGCCCTGCGTTACAATGGCCCCACCCAGTTTGTAAAAAGTTTGAAGAGCACCAAGTAGGGAGGCCGGGTCCCTCCTGGCAACCGGCGGGGGTTCGGTGGACTTATGAGAAGCAGGAGGGAGGCCCAGGTGACGTTGCTGGCAATGTGTGCCGGAAGTGACATCATCAATCTGCGCCGTTGTGGGGACGCTCTGGCATTGGGGCAAAAACTGTGAGGTAAAAGTGGCTTCTACCATAAGTGGCTTCTACCATAAGTGGCTTCTGCCATATGGCTTTTGCCCAAATACCAGAGCATCACCCGGACATCACTGGTGTGCAGGGGTCGTTTCGTAGAAAAAGAGCTAGGGGAACTCATTAGCATAACTCATTAGCATATGCCACACCCCCTGACATCACCGGAAGTGTGTCATAAGGCCACACACCCCGCCCCCAACGGTCCCGGCCGCCGCCGGCCTTGCAGCTCCACCGCCGAGCCCCATGAGGGTCCCGGCGGTGGACCTGCA
>NW_015175006.1:39111-48744 GCF_001447785.1 Gekko japonicus | reverse complement strand
TTTTTTTGTAGCAGGAACTCCTTTGCATGTTAGGCCACACCCCCTAATGTAGCCAGTCCTAATGCGTTCCTGCTGTTGGGTGTGGCCTATTATGCTAATGAGTTCCTGCTGGGCGTGGCCAACTTGGGAGCCAGCCGGAACTCCGTTCCTGTGCGTTCCTGCCCAAAAATAGCCCTGCTGGCGTGATGACATCACTTCCTGCGTGCACCGGACGTGATGTCACCACGTCGCTGGCGACATCGCCTGGGCCTCCCTCTCTCCCCTGGTATGCCCCTCCGCTAGCCAGCTGAGGGGGCCTTCGGTGCGGGATCCCCTCATCGTTCGGTGGAGCTGGCCACCGTAGCACCAGGAGAAGTACTGGTGGGTGCCAGGGTACCCACGGGCACCAGGTTGGGGAACCCTGATATACACCCTCCCTTCCAAAGGCATGTTGACTGTGATCTTTTCCCAGAGAGATCGTGCCATTCCAAGACTGGGAAAGATAGCAAAGCAGGGTGGGAAACCACAGAAGCGGGATAATGACACATCGGTGCTCCTGAAAACAGTGCTGCCCATCAGGAAGCCGGGCAAAACATCCTGGAGGAAACCTCCATCGCGACGGGATTGGGATCCTGGCCACGCCATCCTTGGAAAGTCCATCGCCGCCCACCCGTTGTGATGATACCCACGTTCAGCCACGCACAGAAGGCGCCGAACGACACCCACCTATGCCAGGAAGGAAATGCCTCACGGGACGTCACATGACTCGCTCCGGCCTATGAGAGCGTCAAGGCGAGGCGTCCACCCAGCCGGGCCTCGCCCCACTCCTTGGCCTGCACTTGCCCTAGGTGATCCGACAGGTTCTGCGAACCGTCCCTCGCCTTGCCTGAGTCGCAAGTTCCACAGAGCGAACTCCGCCTCACAAAAGTACCTGCGGCTTTAGGGATGACTTAGAGTTTTCTCCTCACGCCGACGCCTTCTCGTTCCGACATGGTGTCCGACAGAAACGGATGAGAGGCCTCCCCCCCCTGCAAGCTTTGTATCAACTTTCTCCATGAGGATATGTTATATTAGCAAAAATATCCATCTTTAATTTTTGTGTGTGTGTGTGTGTCTGGTGGAAAGTCCGGCAAGTCGCAGGCTCTTGGGTCCTTCCAGGGGTCTTCTGCCACACCCGGAAGTGACGTCATCACGCCACCGACGTCAGGGGGGACACTCTAGTTTCTTGGGCAAAACTCTATGGTTTTTTTGCCTTCAAGACCACAGAGTTTGCCCAAAAACTAGCGTGTCACCCCCGACATCGGCAACATGATGATGTCACTTCTGGGTGACATAAGAACATAAGAGACGCCAATGTTGGATCAGGCCAAAGGCCCATCCAGTCCAACACTCTGTGTCACACAGTGGCCAGAAATACCAGGTGCCATCAGGAGGTCCACCAGTGGGGCCAGGACATTAGAAGCCCTCCCACTGTTGGCCCCCCCAAGCACCAAGAAGACAGAGCATCACTTGCCCCAGAGTCCCTATCTATACCTTGTGGCTAATAGCCACTGATGGACCTCTGCTCCATATGCTTATCTAATTCCCTTTTGAAGCCGTCCATGCTTGTAGCCGCCACCACTTCCTGTAGCAGTGAATTCCATGTGTTAACCACTCTTTGGGTGAAGCAGGTACTTCCTTTGATCCGTTCTAACCCGACCGCTCAGCAATTTTTGGGCCAGGGACGTCAAGCACCGATGTCGCTGTTTTGGGGTGGGTTTCCCCCCACCAGCTAGCTGGCCAGCAGCGGAGCAGAGCCCCCCAAAGCAGGGGAACCCCCACTGGGACCTGGGGGCTGGGAACTGTTCTTACAGCAATCCCATACGGCAGCCCTGCATGGCAACCCTGGTATTCCTTGGGGGTCTCCCACCCAAGGACTCACCAGGACTGACCGCACCTCAAAAAAGGTATTAAACCATTGGGAAAGGAGCAGAAAAGGTCAATGGAATGATTAAGGGCACCACTTCCTGTAGCAGTGAATTCCATGTGTTAACCACTCTTTGGGTGAAGCAGGTACTTCCTTTGATCCGTTCTAACCCGACCGCTCAGCAATTTTTGGGCCAGGGACGTCAAGCACCGATGTCGCTGTTTTGGGGTGGGTTTCCCCCCACCAGCTAGCTGGCCAGCAGCGGAGCAGAGCCCCCCAAAGCAGGGGAACCCCCACTGGGACCTGGGGTCTGGGAACCGTTCTTACAGCAATCCTAGACGGCAACCCTGTATTGCAACCGTGGTATTCCTTGGTGGTCTCCCACCCAAGGACTCACCAGGACTGACTGCACCTCAAAAAAGGTACTAAACCATTGGGAAATGAGCAGAAAAGGTCAATTGAATGATTAAGGAGACGGAACACCTTCCCTATGAAGAAAGGGGAAAGAGGTTAGGGCGCCTTCACTCGGAGAAACGGCAATTAAGGGGCGACGTGACGGAGGTCTGCGAAATTATGCACGGGAGAGAGAAGGCAGAGAAAGAAGCATTTCCCTCCTTTTCTTGGAGTACAAGAACTCGCGAGTCCTCCGTGAAATGGATGATCAGTAAGCTTAGAACAGAGAAAAGGAAGTCCTTCTTCACCCAAACAGTCATTAGCACGTAGGCTTCACTGCCAAAGGAAGTGGTGGCAGCAGCTACAAGCATAGAATGCTTCAAGAGGGGATTGGAGAATCATACGGAGCAGAGGTCCATCAGGGGCTATTAGCCACAAGGTCCAGATGGAACACTCTGCCTGGGGCAGTGATGCTCTGTCTTCTTGGTGCTCGGGGGGGGCACAGTGGGAGGACTTCTGGAGTTCTGGCCCCACTGGTGGACCTCCTGATGGCCCCTGGCTTTTGGCCACTGTGGGACACAGAGTGTTGGACTAGATGGGCCACTGGCCTGATCCAACATGGCTTCTCTTATGTTCTGATGTCTGAGGCAGTGATGCTCTGTATTCTTGGTGCGACACAGAGTGTTGGACTGGATGGGCCATTGGCTTCTCTTATGTTCTGATATCTGAGGCAGTGATGCTCTGTATTCTTGGTGCTCGGAGGGGGGCAGTGGGAGGGCTTCTGGAGTTCTGGCCCCACTGGTGGGCCTTGGGGGCGGGGCTTCCCCCACCAGCCAGCTTGCTGGCAACGGCTTGGAGCCCCCAGAAGCGGGGGGTGGACCCCACCTGGACCTGGTGGCTGGCAAGTCCACTTAGCTTGCAAAGATCTGACAATATAGGGCTAGACTGGGCCGTTCAAATCAGGATACAAAAGGCATGCACACATGTTATTTAAAAAGATAATTTTGAATATCTCATCTCTTTTGCTTGGACCTCTTTTCAGTTTCCTTTCTTCGTATGCACTGATTGCGACCTTATTTCTGCTCTTGTATTCTGTTTACCGTCACCCCGTTTCTCCCTTTTAAAAGCTGCACATTCTCCAGTGTGGTTTGGTATGGATAAAACCAGCAACATGTACACAGATCATGCCTAAGAATGATCTACACCGTGTACTTGAGGGATTAAAAACGGAAAACCTGCAGACAGACTAGAAACAAATCTACAAAGAGGAAGGGCTGGAAGACAGGGAACAGAAACTGCTGACGGCCCATTGAATATAAAAAGAAATGAAATAGAAAACATTTGCTCATCCTTTAAAAAAAAAAAAGTAGAAAAAATGGAGGCGAAATGAGCGTGACAACATTCTGTAATTGAGCGAATGGGGAAAGCGATGGGAATTTGGACAAAATTGTAAATGGTAAAAAGGTAAAGGTTCCCTTGCTCGAAAGCCAGTCGAATCCAACTCTAGGGATGCGGTGCTCATCTCCGTTTCCAAGCCGAAGAGCCAGCGCTGTCCGAAGACGTTTCCGTGGTCATGTGGCCAGCATGACTAAACACCGAGGCCGCCGGAACTCTGTTCCCTTCCCGCCGAAGTGGTCCCTATTTATCTACTTGCAATTTCTTGCTTTCGAACTGCTAGGTTGGCAGGAGCTGGAACTAGAGACGGGAGCTCACGCCGTCATGCGGCACAGTCGGGTCTTGAACCGCTGAACTACCGACCTTCCACAGCCTGCAGTTCAGCGTCTTAACCACTTGAGCCACCACAGCTCCTTTCTGTAATTGAGTAAAAGGGGGAAAGCGATGGGAATTTCGACAAAATTGTAAGTGGAGAAAGGGGAAAAAAACACACACCAACAAAGCAAGTCCTAAATCTGTCCCGGAAAAACGACGTCATTACACACTATCTAGTCTTCACTGCCTCCTAGTGGTGCAGCGGCAATTTGAATTTTATTTCCAAGACCTAGTTTGACTTTCCTGAAGGGCTTTTCAACTCACATGCCATTTAGGGTTGCCAGCTCCAGGTTATGAAATTCCAGGAGATTTGGGGGTGGAGCCTGGGGAGGGGGCGGACTTCAACATGGTCTAGTAGCCCGAGCTCCACCCCCAAATCTCCAGGAATTTCCCAAGCCAGAATGGACATACAGGGTTACCAGCTCCGGAATGGGAAATACCTGGAGATTTTGGAAGTGGAGCCTGAGCAGAGCGGGGTTTGGTGTGGCGAGGGACTTCACTCGGCTAGAATACCATAGAATGTACCTTCCGAAGCAGCCATTGGCTCTAGGCGAACTGATCTCTGTCGCTTGGAGATAAGTTGCAGTCCCAGGAGATCTCCAGTCACCCCCTGGAGGTTGACAACCCTAGCTGGCAACCCTAGTGCTGGGGGAATTATGACACACACACCCCCGAGGAAGACAGAATACGTTTCTTCTTCTTGCCAGTTTGGTGTAGTGGCTAAGAGCGCGGACTCTAATCTGGAAGAACCAGGTTTGATTCCCCACTCCTCCACATGCAGATGCTGCTGTGACCTTGGGTCAGCCACAAGTTCTCTCAGAGCTGTTCTCGAGAGAGCTCTCTCAGCCCCACCGACCTCACAGGGTCCCTGTTGTTGGGAGGGGAAGGGAAAGGAGATTGTAAGCCGCTCTGAGACTCCAAATGAAGGGCAGGGTATAAATCCAACCTCCTCCTCCTTTGTTCCTATACATGTGTGCAGTAAATTGAGAGCTTTAAGCTGACTTGGAACAACCTCTTGTTCAGCCAGATATTCCAGTGCAATAGACCATTTCCCAGCAAAATTAAAGCGTGGAGAGTGTGGGTCATAACTTCGTATTTGAGCTGATATTTCTTTCCCCCCATCACAAAGTGTTCCCAGATTTTACAATGCCGTCTTGCCAGCATTGGAGCTGACTTATTTTTTTCCAATTGAGTGCATGAGCCGTTTTCGCTGCCACCAGTAAAGGGAAGATTAGATCTTTTCTGGTTTTAGGAACTGTAGGTTCGGGCCAGTCATTCAAGAACAGGACTTCAGGTGTAAAAAGAAACACACAGCAAACTGAGGCTGAACCAGAGGTCATTTCGGGGGGGATCGTGGGGGAACGCAGTTCCCCCGGGCGAGGTGCAGGGGGGCGGGGCACATGGCGAAGCCCCGCCCCCTGCTTCTGGCCACCCCGCTTCCAGCCCTCATTCAGCCAGGAGGAGGCAGGAGAAGAGGGAGGGTAAGTTGCTTCCTCCCCGCCTCTCCCCACCCCTGCCTGCCTGGGGCCAGGGAGGGCCTTGGCGGGGCTTCCTCGCACTCCCGCCAGCCTTGCAGGTCCACCGCCGGGCCCCTGATGTCAGGGGGTGTGGCATATGCTAATGAGTTATGCTAATGAGTCCCCCTAGCTCTTTTTCTACGAATTGACCCCTGGGCTGAACGAATTCAACTCAGTTCTAATTCTGCTTCCAAGTGAAAGCTGGAGATTCATCCTGGACCAATCAGAATGAACATCAATGCAGAGGTGGAGCTTTTGGGGGGTGGAGCCTGAGGGGGGCGGTGTTTGGGGAGGGACCGCAGCAGGGTACAGTGCCTTAGAGTCTGCCTTCCAAAGCAGCCATTGTCTCCAGGAGAACTGATCTCTGTAGTCTAGAGGTGGGCTGTAATTCCAGGGGATCCCCAGGTCCCGCCTGGAGGCTGGCATCCCTAGACTGCAAGTTCCCTCGATATCCCCCCTCCCACTTTCTGTTCTAGTGGTTTTGTATACTCTGGCAATGACCCCACAAAATGGGAACACACACACACACCTGGCTGACCCCGACCAATGCCCTGCATTAATGAATGACAAGAGACGTGGGCGGAAAAGACCGCGTACCTTGGCGGTCCCGCCGCTCACAGCCAGCCACTGCCTCCGTCAAAGCAAGTTCTCAAGAACTTTCCTTCAAGCCACCATGAAGCCTTTTGCCATCTTGCTGGCCTTGTCCCTCCTTGCAGGTGAGTAGAAGGTCTACTACATCAATCCGGAGGAAAACTTTGAAGATTCTTTCACGGCCAAGTCGAGTTCCCTTGCTGGTTTCACTAACCCCTTAGGGTGCTGAGAAAATTATTCCGAAGAGCAAAGGGAGGTGTTCAGAAAGCTGAAACCGCCCAGTTAGTCCTTGGCAAGAGCGGGCCGCCATACAAAGAATTTCTCTCTTGCCTAAACTTCCCTCCCCACCAAACCTTCTGCTGACTCATCCAAGGGTGAAGCGTAAAATAAAATAGTCCTAGAATGTCAACAGATCTCCAGGTGACCATGGGCTGCCTCCAGATGCCCGTGGTGTGATCGCGCCGGCACGCGGCATTCCCCTCCAGTCCCTTGTTTACCCGCCAGCACCAAGGGAAGGACCCATGGTATGCCGCTGGTGTGTCTGATTGCGTAATCGTGCATCAAACTGTGCTGGGGCAATTAGCCACGCCTCCCCCCCACGATATCAGGCCCATGTGACCGGAGCCCTAGAATGTCAACAGATCTTGAGGTGCCTGTAATCAGGGGAGACCAGGCCACCCTATGACAGAAATCAGTTCCCCTGCAGAAAATGGCTACCTGGGAGGGTGGAGTCTATGGCATTTTGCCTTACTCAACTCTCTCCTCAAACTCTCACCTCCACAAGCTCTGCCCCCAAATCTCCAGGAATTTCCCAACCTGGAGTTGGCAGCTCTCTCATCAGAGCACTGACAGGGTTCCTCAGGCAACCGAAACGTCATCATGTTATAATTTTCCCATAGGAGCATTGGATTGGCTGCTTCGGAAGGTGGACTGTATGGCATTCTACCCCAAAAAAGGAGGAGGAGGAGGAGATTGGATTTATACCCCACCCTTCACTACCCAAAGGAGTCTCAGAGCGGCTGACAATCTCCTTCCCCTCCCCCTCTCCACAACAGACACCCAATGTTCCCTCTAAGCCGTGGAGTCGTGTGAGCTCACACTAACTCAGCTTAGAGGGAACACCGCCTGTAAGGCCGGTGGGGCCGAGAGAGCTCTCTCGAAAACTGCCCTTGAGAGAACAGCTCTGAAAGAACTGATGACTGACCCAAGGTCACACCAGCAGCTGCATGTGGAGGAGTGGGGGATCAAACCCAGTTCTCCCAGATTAGAGTCCGCTCTCCTAACCACTACACCAAACTGGCTCTCCCTGAAGTCCCTCCCCACACCAAGCCCACCTTCCTCAGGCTCCACCCCTAAAATTTCCAGGTATCTTCCAACCTGGAGCTGGCAACCCTACCTAGAATCTATGGTCCATTCCTGATCAATCCAGCTCTGTCTGGTTTTGTCACCTGCCGGGTTCAAAGCATTCAAACCTGAGTTTACAAGAGCAAGGTTCGATCTGCAAAAACACTGTTTGTAGATTGACGGTCAAGGCCTGCGTCGGATTGATCTCTCTGCCTCCACTGGTGGAAAAAAAATATATTGTGACGTCTTTGGGCAGTCACCTCAATAACCTCATTTGCCCCCGCAGTTCAGGTTCACGTTTCAGTTTATTGCCTTTAGCCATAGGAAAAGGTTCCCTTGCTCAAAAGCCAGTCGAGTCTGACTCTAGGGTTGCGGTGCTCATCTCCGTTTCCAAGCCGAAGAGCCAGCGCTGTCCAAAGACGTTTCCGTGGTCATGTGGCCGGCATGACTAAACACCAAGGCGCACGGAGCGCTGTTACCTTCCCACCGAAGTGGTACCTATTTATCTACTTGCCATTTCTTGCTTTCGAACTGCTAGGCTGGCAGGAGCTGGAACTAGAGACGGGAGCTCACTCCATCATGCAGCCCCCGGGTCTCGAACTGCTGAACGACCGACCTTCCACAGCCTGCAGTTCAGCGTCTTAACCACTTGAGCCACCGCAGCTCCTATTTAGCCTTTAGCCATAGGCCGTTACAATGACAGAACATCCCCCTCAGTTTGGATTTAGCATTAGGAACGCCTCAAGCAAAGGCTGACTGGCCAGGGGCAGTAACATGCAACTGGAACCATAAGCAGCGTCTTTGGACAGGTAGGAACCTTATAAGTGTGACACTCATGAGGTGCCAGCAGGAACACACACGAAGCTGACTAATACTGAATCAGACCCTTGGTCCATCGGGGTCAGTATTCTAAGACAGAAACTCCGTCACGGGTTGTGCTTCCCCAGCCCAATTTGAGAAAGCACTAGGCACGGTGCTGTGGAGGAGAATCCAGGCTAAAACTTTATTAATAAAGGAGGGGAAATACAGGCATAACAAGGTTTTGAATCCTCGAATACCCCCAGCTCTTCCCCAAGGTTACAGTGGGAGACATAAACTTTTATACCCTCTATGACAGTTAGAAATAAATCATAATTATTGGCTCCATCAAACTTTGTCATATATCCGTCACACCATTCTGATTGGGCTCCAACCTGTGGGTTGGATTTTCTCAGGCAAAAATATACCTCCTTCAGTTGAAATATACCTCCTTCTTCCCAGGCTATGAAATTCTAAAAGGATCTAATGCAGCAGATATGGGTACATAGTGGTGTGTGTTCTTCATCTAACGTAGGCTAAATGACATCAGGAATATGCACAGTTATAGTTGGCAAGAACAAGCAAGGTCACAAGCAGCATGCTTGCCTGTCAGCATTTAGTATTTTACCCAGAATGCATTTAAGCAATGAACCAAAGTGAATATCTGATCATGATTGATTTCAGTTACTGTGATTAGAATCATCAAAGGCACTTAACATATGCACCATGGAAGTGTTAAGTGCACCTACTAAGTTAGACTGACTGGTAGTCAGTGGCAGAGTACAAAGTGTTTCATAAGCGGTGCGTACAACCAGGGCTATTTTTGAGCAGGAACGCACAGGAACGGAGTTCCAGCTGGCTCCCGAGTCGGCCACACCCAGCAGGAACGCATTAGCATAATAGGCCACACCCAACAGCAGACACTCATTAGGATTGGCTACATTAGGGGTGTGTGGCCTAACATGCAAAGGAGTTCCTGCTACAAAAAAAAGGCCTGGGTCTTGACAACAAACAAGGTAAACAGAATAAGAAGCAAAAGGTGGGTGTGGCTGGATGACCACACTTCTGGTAACATGGGGGTGTGGCCTAATATGCCAATGAGCTGTGCTGTCAGGGGTGTGGCTTGCTTGCGGGGAGGGCGGGGTAAATGTGGAATAAATAAATAAATAAATTTCTGCTGTTGGGTGTGGCCTATTATGCTAATGAGTTCCTGCTAGGCTTTTTCTACAAAAAAAGCCCTGCGTACAACAGTATTGTCTACTCAGACTGGGAGGTAGGGTTGCCAGGTCTGGGTTGGGAAATACCTGGAGGCTTTGGGGGTCGATCCGGGAAAGG
>NW_015175006.1:30447-38801 GCF_001447785.1 Gekko japonicus | reverse complement strand
CGGGGGGGGGGGGCTTATTGCCCCGGCGCAGTTTGATGTGCAATTACGCGATCAGACTCGCCGGCGGCACACCATGGGTCCTTCCCTCGGCGCTGGTCTGGAGGCAGCCCGTGGCAAACGTTTACTAGTACCTTGGAGGTACTAGTTTTTTAACTCGCATTGTCAACGGTAAGCCACCGGTGCGCTCCACTTCCCAGATGTTGGGGTGTGATCGCGCCCGGATAATCCACCCACCATCCGTGCCTCTCCCGCGGCAACTTTGCTGTTTGACCGGGGCCTATAACAGCCTGCTGCATCTCTCATCATTTATGACCAATGTTCCCTCTAAGCTGCGTTAGTGTGAGCTAGCTCACAGGTATTTAGCCTCCAGCTCACACATTTTTGTCTTCGCTCAGGAAGGATGGCTCCAGAGCAAACTCATTTATGCAGTAGAAGAAGAAGATAAGAGATAGGATTTATACCCCGCCCTTCACTACCCAAAGGTGTCTCAGAGCTGCTTACAAACTCCTATCCCTTCCCCTCCCCACAACAGACACCCTGTGAGGTGGGTGGGGCTGAGAGAGCTCTGACAGAAACGGCTCTTTTTCAACAACAAGCTGTGCCAGAACTACGGCTTGCCCAAGGTCATCCAGCCAGGTGTATGTGGAGGACTGGGGAATCAAACCCGGTTCTCACAGATTAGAGTCCGCGCACTTAACCACGACACCAAACTAGCCAAATCGCTCGCTCACAACTTTAATGCCAGTAGCTCACAAAGTAGAATTTCTGCTCAGAAGAATCCATGGCTTAGAGGGAGCATTGTTTATGACGGTTGCAACCTTCAACACTCCTTTATCAGGAGCAAGATAATCTACAACGTTGGAATAGGTCGTTGTAGCTGTGGACTTTTCTATTAGTAGATACAATGTACTTTAGGTTTTTGTATGTGTATAACATATGTTGTTGTTGTTCAGTCGCACAGTAAATCAATATATGAAGATACAAGTACACATTAGTAGGAGTGTGTTTTGTTCTATCACACCACAGTTATCTTTTGCTCGGTGGCTCCTGACCGAGATTGATTTGTTAGTTTGTAACATAAGTGGACTTTGGCTTGCCTTAAAGCCGTGCACCAGTCTTGCAAGGGAGCCTTACTTGTCACGTTCCATTGCCTGCCTGCTGGATGCCATGCTCCAGCCGGGAGGCTTGCATCCCTGACATGCTTGAACATCAGAAATGTTGCAAATGGGGGTGAAGGCGACCCCCCCTGTGGACTCCCTGACTTTGTCTTTCTGTTCTATCATGGTGTTTCTTTATGTTTGTCTAACTTTGCTGTGTTCCCTGTGTGTTTGTACCCACCTGGAGGCTGGCAACTCTACTGGAAGTGGCTCTCCAGGGTCGCAGGCAGAGGTCTTTCACGTCATCTACTCTGTGTGCGTGTGTGCGTGTGTGTGAATTGCCAACAAGCCATTCAACTTATGGCAACTGTAGATCAATGACCTCCAAAGCTTCAATGACCTATAATGACCTCCAAAACTTCCTAGCATTAACAGCCTCGCTCAGGTCTTGCAAACCAAGGGCCTTTGTGGCTTCCTTTCATTACCCCGGGGGAACACGTCGGAACAGAGTTCCGGAACCCCTTTGACAATTTTTTTTTTTTAAGTTTAAAAGCGCATGAATTTTCAGAATACAGATTGAAAACTTCCTTTCCCTCCTGAGAATTCCGGCTGCTCTTTAAAAAAAGAAGAAGAAGCAGCCCTGAGTCAATCCGTTTCACGTTGGGTCTTTCTTTTTTCTTGCTGCCTTCCACTTTTCCTAGCATTGGCCCCGGTCACACGGGCCGGATATCGCGGTGGGGGGGGAGGCGTGGCTAATTGCCCCGGCGCAGTTTGATCCGCGAATACGCGATCAGACCCGCCGGCGGCACACCACCGGTCCTTCCCTCGGCGCCGGCGGGTAAACGAGGGACCGGAGGGGAATGCCGTGCGCCGGTGCGATCATACCACGGGGGTCTGGAGGCAGCCCGTGGCAAACGTTTACTAGTACCTTGGAGGTACTAGTTTTTTAACTCGCATTGTCGGCGGTAAGCCACGGGTGCACTCCACTTCCCAGATGTTGGGGTGTGATCGCGCCCGGATAATCCGCCCACCATTCGTGCCTCTCCTGCGGCAACTTTGCCATGTGACCGGGGCCATTATTGTCTTTTTCAGGGACTCTTGGCTTCTCAGCCTCGGTTTGGTCATTTTAGCTACTAGAGTTCAGGCTTGATTTGATCTATAGCCCACGGATTTGTCTTTTTGGCGGCCCACGATATCCATAAAACTCTTCTCCAGCATAACATTTCAAAGGACTCCACCTCCTTCCCTGTCAGCTTTCTTCATTGTCCAACTTTCACACCCGTACATAGTAATGGGGGATACTGTAGCCCTACTATGCGTATACTACACTGGTATGATAGGGTTGCCAAAGTCTGGGTGATGGTGGGAGATCCCCCACTATCACAACTGATCTCCAGGAGACAGTTATCAATTCACCTGAGATATTATTTTAAACCATTGGATAATGGAAGTTGGATTGAATAGTATTAGCAAAACAGTAGCCATTTTACTTGCGGCAGCTAAAAATACAATCGCCGCAAAATGGGAAAATACCATTGGCCCAAGTAGACAGAATTGATATTCCAAATTATGGAATATGTCTACAATGGCAAAAATAACAGATAATATTAATAATACATATACGCCTTCTTACAAGTCTGATTTTGTCCCTGTTTGGTTCCCTATCTTGGAACATTTATCTCAACAAGAGGAAATACTGAGTATAATTGATAAGTAACATCTTTGGTTAATTCAGTTTGTGAGCATACGTTTTACATAATGTAAATTGTTCTGCCTGCTATGTGTTATATGTGTTGTTTTCTGGAAAAAGTTTAATAAAAAATTGTTTAATAAATAAATAAATATTCACCTGGGGAAAATGTAGGGTTGCCATCTCCCCGATGGGGGCAGGGGTTCCCCTGATTTTGGAGCTCCCAACCCCCACCCACCAGCTGGCCGGGGGCGGGAGCCCTGCCACCAAAGAGCCCCATTCCACCCAACATGCCTGGCGTGATTGCACTGGGCACGTCATGCGGGGGGCGCTCTAGCATGTGGACAAAAACTCTATAGTGACCATAGAGGATTTTGCCCAAATGATAGAGTGTCCTGCCCGATGTGCCCGGTGTGATGATGTCACCTCCGGGTGACGCCATTGTGGTGTGCATGCAAAAAGACTGCCAGAAGAATTCTGGACAACCCCCCCCCTCCGCTAGGAGCCAGGTAAGACCTGGTAAGAAAAATGGCCACTTAGGAAAGTGGACTCTATGGAATTACACCCCATGAAGTCCCTCCCTTCCCCAAACCCTGCCCTCCTCAGGGTCCACCCCCAAAATCTTCTAGTATTTCCCCATCCAGAACTGGAAGCCCTATAGTATAAGTTATATTGATCTTGGTCACCTACTACCGGACCCCTTTTAACTGGAGATACCAGGGACTGAACCCAGGACCTCCTTCTGCATGCGAAGCAGGCGCTCTTCCACTCAGCCACAGCCTAAAGCATGTGGCCATTTCTCTTAAACAAAATAAGGCTAGAAGCACGTTTTCACAAATGGAACACTGAGCTTCAGAGAATCTGTTTATCTATTTATTTTTAAGTCATAATTTTTAAAGCGTTTATTTAGATGAAATAAATCCTTTTGGTGAATGGATTAGTGCTCTGATTCTGTGAACCGATTTGGAAACGTTCAGAAAATAGACTAAAGATGGATAGCTTGAGAATTATGTGCTCCATCATGGAAAATGGCTTTCTGTCCCATTAGTTACCGGCCTCTTGGGTGATTCTTCTACAGATGGTTCTCATGGCTTCCCACCTCTTGCTGTACAAGATTTGATGCATAGATTTATCTTTTACCTTCCAGGAACTCAGGCATTTGTCCTCAGAGATGAGCCAGATACCAAGATAGCCCAGTTAAGTCAGAGGTTCAGGGAACACCTGGTGAACCTCAGAAGGACGGTGGGTGAGAAGGTGGACTTGATCCTGGGAGTGGAGTTTGTCGATCAACTTACGTAAGCAAATCCCCCTTATTTTGCTACAGGGGGGACATATGTGCGGCTCAGGAAATCGATTGGCCAGAGGTCTGAAGGGACACGAATCAAAGCTGGGAGCACCACCCAAACACAGACACATGAAGTTGTCTTATCCTGGGTCAGGGCGTGGTTCTATCAAGGTCAACATTGTCTATTCCAAAGGGCAGCGGCTCTCCCGGGATTCAGGTCACTTACTGCTTTTTTTAGCTGGAGATGCTGTGGGTTGAAGCTGGACCTTCCTGCATGCCAAGCAGATGCTCTACCACAGAGCCATGAGCGTTACAACTTGACTTGTACTACAGCCTCAAAACCATTTGCTTCTCAACCCTTGTTTAGGAGAATCCTTGTTTAGGAGCAGTCTGGACACATTTAGGGACCCTCTTCAATTATACAGCTGCCCTCTGCCTGTTCCCAGGATTCTGGAACCAGAGCGTTTAAGAAGCACAACAAAAAGAAAAACACCTTCTTTCCGCCTCCCACCATATTTTTGTGCTCACACTTTGGCTGGAGATGTACCAGCTGTGCTAGCTAGAAACTGACTGTGTTGTCCTTCTAAAATCAGTTGGCCCTCAGATTAGTACTGCACTGAGCAAGCCTGAGTTCTTCTGTAATTGTATACACGTAAAAGTATCTTAGAAGGAGACAGCCCCTAGGGTTGCCAGCGCTGCTTGGACAAATGCCAGGAGGTTTTGAGGGTTCTGCCTGGGGAGGGTGGAGTTTGGGAAGGAGGTGACATAACTTCCGGGTGACACTCTAGGAACGTCCCCTGATCTCTATGGTAAAGATCATAGAGACATGGGGAAATTCCTAGAGTGTACCTATGGAGGCCATTTTCCAGTAATTTTTCCCTTCTGTTCCTCAGTTTCTCAGCAGCAGGGGACTGAGGCAAGGAAGAGGGGGGTTGCCCACCAAGAGCAGGAAAATGGCAAGCCTGTGTCCCCACAGCTCATCCTCCCTTGTCAGTATTTAAGCACCTCCAGCTTACTTAATTTGTTACTTGCCCTGCATCTATGAAGAAAAAGGGGAGGCTAAAAAAATTGTACCGAATAAATTAATTAGCAAATTTCTATAAAATGGGAGCTGAACAAGCAAAGCCTTGCAGCTCTGTACACATTAAGTATTATTTATTTATTTCATTTATACCCTACCTTTCTCCCCAATGGGGACCCAAGGCAGCTTATGTTAGTCTCCTCTCCTCCATTTTATCCTCACAACAACCCTGCGAGGAAGGTTAGGCAGAGAGAGTGTGACTGGCCCAAGGTCACCCAATGGGCTTCCACGGCATGAGTGGGGATTCGAACCTGGCTCTCCCAGATACTAGTTCGATGGCCTGAACCACTACACCACACTGGCTCACGATAATCTGGCCACCTCCTCAATTCAGAAGCGTCCTGCTCTAAGTCTCTTCCCTTCTCTCTACAGACAGAACGTCACGAATTACTATTTACAAGTACGAGAGAGCTTATATAATCTGGAGCAGACACTTCCCGCCGAGACCAAACAGGTCTATGATCTGGCGCTTAGGACACCATGGGGGATGTGGAGCAAAGCCCTTGACTCCCTGAACGAGCAGAGGAAGAAGCTGAGCTCTGCCACAGAGGAGATGTCTGAGACGCTGCCCGGCATTTTGAAACCCTATGTAGATCCGGTCCTGAAGAGCGTGGCTCCGTACACAGAGAACCTGGGAAATGTTGTCTCAGCCACGGTAGTGGAGCTGAAAGCCAAGATGAATAAGACTCTGACAGAGCGGGTAGAAGATCTAGCTTCCCAGCTGAACCCTTATGCCACGGAGGTCCAGAACCACTGGAAAGAACTTCGGATGTCCTTTTCGAACAACACCGAGCCACTGAAGGAAGAGCTCCTACGGGGACTGGAGACCATCAACAACTCCTTGGTGAAGACCTTTGTCACCCCTTTCTTGGAGATTTTCCCGGCTCGTACTGAGCACTGAGATGGAAGTTGATGACCCTTGGCTTTCCCCAAGATGAGTGACTTTTCCTCCTCATGGAGGATGGAACCCTAGACAACCTGTGTAAACAGAAATCAGGCAGAAAGAGGGTTACGATATGACCATCGGTGGTTGGGGTTGGTGGGGATACTCTATAACCTCTCACTACTCCTCAACCTTTAATAAAGGACATATACCCCCTCATGATTCCTATCGAGACCTCTGTTTGTATGGTGGTTTCACATGATCCTGCAGCTCCACAGATGGTTGAAAGCTGCCGTCACCCAAGCAAAAGTGAACACACACAAACACATACTGAATCAGACCTTTGGTTCATCGAGGTCAGTCTTGTCTACTCAGACTGGCAGCAGCTCTCCGGGGTCTCAAGCTGAGGTCTTTCGCTGGAGATGTCAAGGATTGGACCTGGGACCTTCTGCATGCCAAGCAGATGCTCTACCACTGAGCCTTGGGCCCTCCCCAAACATGAAGCTGTTTTATACTGAATCAGACTCTTAGCCCATCAAGGTCAATACTAGGGAGGGGCACAAACCTGGAAAATATGTTTCAGTTCCTGGTTCCTGGCTGAACCACGAATTGAACCCCAAACCGAACCAGGAGGCTTCTTTATGGACTGAACTGGATCGTGCGGTTTGCAGCCCTGCAAACCCTGTTGAAAGGGACTGCAGTCCCTTTAAAGGGAGTTTGCAAAAAGCAAGAAGCTTGCTCCTCAGCCACTCAGCTGTTTTGTGCTATTTTGTGCAATCCCTTTAAACTTTAAAAGACATCCTGAAAAACAGTGGCCAGCAGAAAGGGGGGGACATCCCCTGGGAAAGGACTTCCCTCCCAACTTTCTCCTGGCCACAGTGAGCCATGGCCAGGAGAAAGGTGGAGTTAAAGTGCGCCTTAAGGACTTCCCTCCCAACTTTCTCCTGGCCGCAGTGTGCCATGGCCAGGAGAAAGGTGGAGGTGAAGTGCACCTCGGAAGGCACTTCACCCCTTCCATTTAAATCCTCCTTTCTGCTTGCCGTGAAATGCTGCAGGGAGCTAAAAGCAGTCTTTAAATGGCTGTGAGTCATTAAAACCCTCCTTTCTGCTACCCATGGCTTTTCTGGGGGAGCAGAAAGCAGGGTCATTTAAACCCAGATAGCTGCAGGGAGCAGAAAGCAAAAGTTATTTAAAGAGCTCGGAGCCATTTAAACCCTGCTTTCTGTTCCTGAGAAAAGCCATGGGGAGCTGAAAGTAGGGTTTAAATGGCTCTGAGCCATTGAAACCAAATAGCTGAGCAGCTTGGCGCTCCCATGTGCTCAGCTGTTTCTCCTGAAGAGCAGAACTCTTCACAAACCATCACAAATCTCCACAAATTGTGCCAAAATTCGTGATAGTTCGTCTTGGTTCTTCAGTTCACGAACTCCAGTTTGCGAACCCCGAACAGGCCAAAATTTGTGACGAACTTTGGTTTATCAGCCGGTTCGTGCCCATCCCTAGTCAGTACTGTCAGCTCTGACTGGAGGCAGCTCTCGGGGTCTTTCACATCACCTATTGCCTGGTCCTTATCCCCAGAGATACCAGGGATTGAATTTAGGACCATCTGCATACCAAGCATATGGTCTCCCCACTGAGCCATAGCCCCTCCCCATAGATACAACATGCTGTGACTGAGTTTTCAGAGTGTGGCTCTCTATTCCACCATTTTAGTCCCACATCCACCCAATGAGGCATGTTAACTGAAAAAGAGGGACCAAGGCACCCAGAAAGCTCTATCTATGTAGGGATCTGAACCAGAGTCTACTAGATCCTTGGTCTAACCATTACACTTGTTCTAGCAGCAGTTCCCTTCCCCTTTCTCTGTCCAAATTAGCGTTGCCATCTCCAGGTTAGGAAATTCCTGGAGATTTGGGGACCTGAAGCCTGAAGAGAGCAGGATTGGGCGAGGAGAGGGACCTCGGCGGGGTATAATGCAGAGCAGCCATTTTCTCCAGGGGAACTGATCTTGGTAGCATGGAGATGAGTTGTATATCTGGGAGATCTTCAGGCCCCACCTGGCGGTTGCCACCCTGAGTCCAAATGAAAGGAACTAGTCACTGGGATGCAACGGGGACAAGGAGCCAGTGAGGGGGAGGGAATCCCAAAATGGCCGCCCCTCACAGCAAATGGCAAGGCCAAGGCGGTGTGTTTCTGTCAGGTAAAAAAACCTCACCTGCCCCAACTGCTGTAGATCAAGAAGAAGAAGAAGAAGAAGAAGAAGAAGAAGAAGAAGAAGAAGAAGAAGAAGAAGAAGAAGAAGAAGAAGAAGAAGAAGAAGA
>NW_015175006.1:13421-30292 GCF_001447785.1 Gekko japonicus | reverse complement strand
CTACGGCTTGCCCAAGGAGGAGTGGGGGAATCAAACCCGGTTCTCCCAGATTAGAGTCCGCGCACTTAACCACGGCACCAAACTAATAGAATTTAAAATGAGATTTAAAATGTCAAGATGGGGAGGGGGGGGACACAAACAGGATTTGAACAGTGGGAAACAAATTCCAATGGCGTTCGCTTTGTTGCTGCAGAAACAAACGATCTTTCTAGTCTTTAAAGGGTTCACGTGACTCCTGTTGAAGACTAGCGGGATTCTTATCCTAGCTTGAGCCTCCACAGGCCCGAACGCTGGGCTCCAGCCCACAAAATCATGCGCTAGAAGAAGAAAAAGAGTTTGAGGAGATGGAGGGGAAAAAACCCATTAAGTCGGGATGCCAACCTCCAGGTGGGACCTGGGGACCCCCTGGAATTACTGCTCCTCTCCAGGCTACGGAGATCAGCCCCCCCTGGAGGAAATGGCTGCATTGGAGGGTGGACTCTCTAGGTCATTGCGCCCCACTGAGGTCCCCGCCCTTCCCCAGCCCAAATCTCCAGGAGTTTCCCAAACCTGGATCTGGCAACCCTACACCCCCATCCCGGTGCCAGGAAGACCTGGGACGCTTATCATTGAGGGATACTGGGAAGCCGGTGCTCTGTGTTAATCAATGACAGGAGGTGGGGAGGAGAGAGGAGGACTCTGTTTACGCCCCCCGAAGAGTGCCCACGGCTCGGTCCCCACCACCACTGTTTTCATAACAGCGGCCTCTCTTCGTTGAGTCGTCATGACACTTCTGGCCGCCTTGCTGGCCGTGGCCTTCTTCGCAGGTGAGTGGGAAGCCGACGTCAGGCGAGAGGGGGAATTCAAAGACGCTTTTCGGGGGCTAACCCCCACCCTGATTTCGCTTACTTTTGGGAGCTGCGGCACAGTGGTTTGTCACAAACGGACGTGTATTTAACACTCTGAGTAAACTGAGGCGGAGGGGCTGCAGCGGGGATGAGGAAGACTCCCCCTTCTCCAGCCGCCGTTGGAAGCGTCTGCCCCCTACTTACCCTTTCTTCCTCCCTCCATTTGCTACTGTAAATTTCTCCTTCCCCAGCCCTATTTTCCTCTTCTTTCCTCCTCCCCCCCAGCTCCTTTCTTGTCACTGCCTCCTTATTCCCTCTGAGAGAAGGGGAGGTTGGATTTATACTCCGCCCTTCACTACCCGAAGGAGCCTCATAGCGGCTTACAAACTCCTTTCCCCTCCCCTCCCCACAACAAACACCCTGTGAGGGAGACGGGGCTGAGAGAGCTCTGAGAGAGCTGCCCTTGAGAGATCAGCTCTGAGAGAACTTGTGACTGACCCAAGGCCACCCCAGCAGCTGCATGTGGAAGAGTGGGGGGATCAAACCCGGTTCTCCCAGATCAGAGCCTGCGCTCCTAACCACGACACCAAACTGGCTCTGCTGACTCTACCCTCTTTTCTCTCACACTATCTAAAACAGTGGCTCTGCTCTTGCCAAATAAGATAATAGAATTTCATTTTGGGGCACATTTGAGGTGGGGGTGTTAAATCCTCTTTACTAAAAAAAACCCATTTTTTTTGTATTCCCCCCCCCCCTGCATCCCTGAAAAACAGAGATCACATAAAATGTAGCCCCTGTCTGGACATAGACCCAGTGTGTGTGTTTTTTCAATCCACACTATGGAGCCATGTCGGTCCGCATTAGATCTGGCAGAAATCAGACCTTGTGGTTAACAGCTCACCTGTCCGTGCTAAGGGGGAAATTAAAAAAATAAATAAATCAGTGGAACAGTTTTTTTTAAAAAAAACACACCTAGATATAAGACTATTGTGATTCGCTTTTGTCTCTGAACTCCAGTACAGAACCAATATTCATGATAACTCCGTTTTTTATTTTCTCCAAGGGTGGCACCTTCTTTCTGTGCAAAAGTATTCATGGTTCAGACCCAGTTTTTTTTTAAGGCTCTTATCTAGTGTTGCCAACCTCCAGGTGGTTAGGCTGGATATCTCCTGGGATGACAATCTACCTCCAGGCGACAGAGATCAGAAAATTGCCACTTCGGAAGGTGGACTCTATAGCATTATACCTCAATGAAGTCCCTCCCCTTCCCAAACTCCACCCTACTTAGACTCCGCCCCCCCAAACTCCTGGTATTTCCCAACCCGGAGCTGGCAACCGTGCGTTTTCTCCCCTCCTTCACCTTCTCTAGCGGAAGAGCTGACACACCATTTCTCTTTTGTCTGACAGAATTCCAGGCCGTTCTCCTCAGAGATGAACCGAGGTCCAACCTGATTGAGTTAAAAGTGGAGATACAGGAATATATGAGGAACATTAGCAACGCGGTGAATGAGAAACAGATTTTGATGCGAAGATCGGAGCTCGGTCGGCAGTTAGAGTAAGCAAAGCGGCCTTGTCCTGTTCTATGTAATATATTCTTAGACAGGGGTCCCCAACAGGGTGCTCGCCGACACCTTTGCTGGAGCCCGCCAAGTGTTTTAGGAAGTGGGCAGGACCAGAGGGCATTTTGGCCCAGCAGGGTTCTGATTGGCCGCTGGAGATCTGACTGGCTGTGCACACTGTTCAAAACATTGCTGTGGCGACAGCCGCTGCCACAAAACGAGGGACTTCGCCGGGTTACTGAAGGCAAGATGTGGCAGCCATTTTGTGGCTGGCTCCGCCTCCTTTAGCAGCCATTTTGTGGCCGCTGTTTGGGTGGCCGCACCCACCACACCGTGTCAGAATCCCAAAGGGGCCCACAGGCTCAAAAAGATGGGGATAACAACAAGCACACAGGGAACACGGCTAAGTTAGATAAACACAGAAAACACCGTGTTGAAATAATAAACACAATATTCACATCATGTACTTATAGCTAAATATATTTGCTTTTTATACACAACATCAACTCTAGTGTATTGTAAACACTTTCAAACTACAACATCACATTTCAAGCACTTTCAAACTCAGTTATATACCATGAAGAATCCAACTGTCTTCTTCCTGATGGAGGATAAATACCGATGTACAGTTCTTTGTACCGAACAGCAGCAACCTATTGTACATTTCCCATCAGGTAAAGCTAGCAGGCAGCTTGTATTTCTCACTGTGATGATTCAGCTTAGCAAGCAAGCCTAGTAGATGTATTTTCCCATGAGGTGATTCAGCTAGCAAGCAAGCAAGCCTCCCGGGCATAACCTGCGTGTTTCGAACAAATCTTCTTCAGGCATATAAATTTTTCAGGAAGAAGACAGTTGGACTCTTCATGTTATATAACTTACTTTGAAAGTGCTTGAAATGTGATGTTGTAGTTTGAAAGTGTTCACAATACACTAGAGTTGATGTTGTGTATAAAAAGCAGATATATGTAGCTATAAGTACATGGTGTGAATATTGTGTTTATTATTTCCAACACGGTGTTTTCTGTGTTTATCAAAAAGATGGGGGGACGTCTTGTCTAATATGTTTCCAGCTCAGAATGCACACAACATGTACTGTGGATGGGGAATGTCGTGAGGTGACGTTTTGGCATCTCCTTCTTCATTCTGTTCCAGAAGCACGGAGCGTTTTCTCATCTCGGGATCACCGCTCGGTGCCTGACAGACCACCTAACGCCTGCTGGTCCCTCCGAACCTCACAGATAATGTCGTAGTGGTGTGCTCCCACTGTGATACTTCCTGCATCCTTAAAAAACCAGGGGTAATTTCATAGAAAAAGAGCTAGGGGAACTCATTAGCATAACTCATTAGCATATGCCACACCCCCTTACATCAGGGGCCTGGCGGTGGACCTGCAAGGCCAGCGGGAGTGCGAGGAAGCCCCACCAAGGCCCTCCCTGGCCCCAGGGCTTTGGGAAAGTGGGATGCAGATATCTCTAACTCAACGAAAATGAGAAGCAAGTAAATCAGCAGCTCTCCCATCTTGGGTGGTACTTATTACATTTCTTTTCCTCTTTTCCTGCTAGAAGATTGGGGGGGGGCAGCATTTGTGGCTCTCCCTCTCAAGTTCATAACAATCCTGTGAGGGAGGTCAGGCTGAGGGAAAGCGACTAGCTCACGCGGTCACTCAGGAAACTTCTTGGTAGAGTGGAGATTTGAACACAGGTCCGTCCAGTCAGATGTTCTAACCTGTACGCCACACTGGTCTTCCTCTGCCTGCTGGTTTTTGCATGAGCGTAGCAGGTGGGACACTGGGGAGACAGTGTGAGGTAGTGGTTAGACTGTCAGATTTAGGGTTGCCAGGTCTTACCCGTCTGTGAGCAGGGGGCTCCTGGCTTGATTCCTGGGCCTTCTCTCCCACACCACAATGATGTCAACCGGAAGTGACATCATCACACTGGGCACATTATACAGGGGACGCTCTAGCACTTGGTTAAAATCTCTATGGTCACCACAGAGTTTTTAGCCAAATGCTAGAGCGTCCCATGTGCGACATGTCTGGTGCGGTGATATCATCGCACCAGGCACATTGGGCGTGACGGGGCTCCCCCCACCAGTCAGCTGGCTGGCAGCAGATTGGGCTCCCCAAAATTGGGAGGAAACCCGCCCCCATCAGGGGTTGGCAACCCTAGTCAGATCAGGATCTGGGAGACTCAAGTTCGAATCCCCGCTCATGACATGGAAGCTTGCTGGATGAACTTAGGCCACTTACTCTCTCTCATCCTAGACTACCTCACAAGAATAAAGTCTGAGTCCAGGGGCACCTTTAAGACCAACAAAGTTTAATTCTGGGTATAACCCTTCGTGTACAAGCAGACTTCTTCAGATACATTGGAACAGACTTCCTCAAGCCTTACATATAGCTAGAGTGAGGGTGGGGGGCCTTTATCACCCAGTTACTTAATTTAATTTAATTTATTAGGGCCCCAGTCACATGGCCCAGATAATGCAGGGGGGGAGGTGTGGCTATTTGCGCCGTCGCAATTTGACCCGGCACTACGGGATCAGACACGACGCCGGTGAACCGAGGTTGTTTTCGGCGGCACGTGTTTCCGGCGCGCTTCAAGGAGGCAAGAGGAGCGCGCCGGAGCGATCAGACAGAGACAGTGCATCTGCAGCCCGCCGCAAACCAGTCGATAGTAGACTTTCACTGGAACTTTTTAACTCCGGATCTTGGCTGGACGATACGGGCTGGCGACGGGTGCGCGCGACCAGGGGTCTTGTTGTAGAAAAAGAGCTGCCGGAGCTCATTAGCATAACTCATTAGCATAACTTATTTGCATATGCCACGCCCCCTGACATCACCGGAAGTGACAGAAGGCCACACCCCCTGACATCACCGGAAGTGTGTCAGAAGGCCCGGCTACTTACCCTCCTGCTTCATCCTCATTCCCAAACGGAATGAGGATCGAAGCAGAGGGCGGGGTAAAGAAGGGGCGGGGCTTCACCACGTGACCGCCCCACCCCCTAGAGGTTCTCTTCCGGAGCTCCATACCTGAGAGCTCCCCCCCGACTAGAGCCCTGAAGATAAATGAAATGAAGGGATCACTGCAAAAGCATCTTTATATGTTTGTGCATACCAACAGTATTACAGGGATCAGATGTGGAAGAAAAATCATACAGTCAAAATGGAAGCCGATGAAAATCATGCAAAACAATGCCAACGGGGGGGGGGGGACCAATGCCGCACCCCCATGTTACCAGAAGTGTGGTTATCCAGCCACACCCACCTTTTGCTTCTTATTCTGTTTACCTTGTTTGTTGTCAAAACCCAGGGCCTTTTTTGTAGCAGGAACTCCTTTGCATGTTAGGCCACACACCCCTAATGTAGCCAATCCTAATGAGTTCCTGCTGTTGGGTGTGGCCTATTATGCTAATGAGTTCCTGCTGGGCGTGGCCAACTTGGGAGCCAGCCAGAACTCCGTTCCTGTGCGTTCCTGCCTCAAAATAGCCCTGCGCCCGGCATTCATGAGTATCCCGCGGCAAATTCTGCATGTGACCGGACCCTAGGTTTTGTAGGCATGTTCCTGGCAACTAACCCCGCCCTCTCTCTACCTATATGTAAGGCTTGAAGAAGTCTGTTCCAATGTATCTGAAGAAGTGTGCATGCAGACCAAAGCTTATCTCCAGAATTAACCTTTCCGGGTCTTAAAGATGCTACTGGACTCAAAGTTTGCTTTCTCGCTTTAGACCAGCATGGCTACCCACCTGAATTTTCCTCACAAGGTTGCTGTGAGAGGGGAGAAACGGAAAAGAGGGAAATTATGTAAGCCGCTTTGAATTCCCAAGGGCAGGGCATAAATGAAGGGGAGTAAAGGTAAAGGTTCCCTTGCTCGAAAGCCAGTCGAGCCCGACTCTAGGGTTGCGGTGCTCATGTCCGTTTCAAAGCCGAAGAGCCAGCGCTGTCCGAAGACGTTTCCGTGGTCATGTGGCCGGCATGACTAAACACCAAGGCGCACGGAACGTTGTTCCCTTCCCACCGAAGTGGTACCTATTTATCTACTTGCAATTTCTTGCTTTCGAACTGCTAGGTTGGCAGGAGCTGGAACTAGAGACGGGAGCTCACTCCGTCATGCGGCACACTCGGGTCTCGAACTGCTGAACTACTGACCTTCCACAGCCTGCAGTTCAGCGTCTTAACCACTTGAGCCATCACAGCTCAAGGGGAAATTAGTAATAAATAAAGAACTTAGGGTTCTTTGACTCAAAGAGGGAAGCCTCTCCGAGATGGCCACAAGTCTCCAACTTGTCCTCCTTTCGCCCCCTGCAGACGTTACCTTCAGGATTATGTTTCCCAAGTCAAGAGGCGCTGGAATAAGCTGCAGAGCGAGCTACCCCCCGAGATCGCCGAAGGATACAACTTAGCGGCCACCGTACCGATCGCCTTGGTGATGAAGACTTTCACCGCTCTGATGGAGCTGAGGCAAAACCTGAATTCGGCCGTAGAGGCGGTCTATGATCTCCTCCATCCTGTCTTGACTCCCCACGCCACTCCCGTCCTGAAGTCGGTGAGAGCCCATGCCAAGGCCCTCAGTGCCAGAGTGCAAGAGGCAGACACAATCCTGAACCAGAATCTGAAATCCAACCTGGACGAGTTGACGATTTGGCTGGTCCCTTATGCCCAGAGTGTCCGGAGAGAGTGGAGAAAATTCCGGAAGTCTCTGGAACCTTTCGTCGACCAAGTACAGGACCGGTTTGAGGAAGGAGTAGAGGCCACCAAAGGATCCTGGCAGCCTTATGTGGCCCCGGCCCAGAAGTCATTCAGACAAATCGCCAAGGTGTTCTACGACTTGTTGTTCAGAGATTAGTGATTTTTTCCCCTCACTAGCGAGAGAGAACGGAACCGCGGCCAGTCTCTGTAAAGAGCATGGTCTAGCGGTTAAGAGCAGTGGCCTTTAATCGGGAGAAACTGGGTTTGATTCCCCACTCCTTCTCCACACAGAGCCTGCTGGGTAACCTTGGGCCAGTCACAGTTCCCTCAGAACTCTCTCAGACCCACCTGCCTCACAAGGTGCCCGTTGGGGGGACAGCCAGCATATTGTAGTGGTTAAGAGCAGTGGCCTTTAATCAGGAGAAACTGGGTTTGATTCCCCACTCCTTCTCCACACGGAGCCCGCTGGGTGACCTTGGGCCAGTCACAGTTCCCTCAGAACTCTCTCAGACCCACCTGCCTCACAAGGTGCCCGTTGTGGGGACAGCCAGCATATTGTAGTGGTTAAGAGCAGTGGCCTTTAATCAGGAGAAACTGGGTTTGATTCCCCACTTCTCCACACGGAGCCTGCTGGGTGACCTTGGGCCAGTCACAGTCCCCTCAGAACACTCTGAGCCCCACCTACCTGAGAGCCAGTTTGGTGCAGTGGTTAGGAGCACAGACTCTAATTTGGGAGAACCAGGTTTGATTCCCCACTCCTCTACTTGCAGCCAGCTGGGTGACCTTGGGTCAGTCACAAGTCCTTTCAGAGCTGTTCTCTCAGGAGCAGTTCTCGAAAGAGCTCTCTCAGCCCCACCTCCCTCACAGGGTGTCTGTTGTGGGGAGTGGAAGGGAAGGTGATTGTAAGGCACTCTGGGACACCTGGCCTGCTGGGTGACCTTGGGCCAGTCCCAGTTCCCTCAGAACTCTCTCAGCCCCACTTGCCTCATAAGGTGTCTGTTGTGGGGAGTGGAAGGGAAGGTGATTGTAAGGCACTCTGGGACACCTGGCCTGCTGGGTGACCTTGGGCCAGTCCCAGTTCCCTCAGAACTCTCTCAGCCCCACTTGCCTCATAAGGTGTCTGTTGTGGGGAGTGGAAAGGAAGGCGATTGCAAGCCACTTTGAGACTCCCTAGGGTAGAGAAAAGCAGGGTATTAAAACCAACTCTTCCACTTCTTCTAAAGAGAAGCTGATGAGACTTCGGGGATGTTGGCCTATGTACCCCTTGGCGTTTAGGGGTGCGGTTGATGTCTGCAACCTTTAACGTCTGTAATACTTGTGAGACTGCCTCTCCCCCGATGCACCGCCACAACAGCGTCGCTCATCTCAGCAGAGGCTGTCTTCTGCGGGTGCCAACCTGCGAATGGGCAAAATCAGGGCTTTCTTTGTAGAAAAAGCCCAGCAGGAACTCATTAGCATAATAGGCCACACCCAACAGTGGGAACTCAATAGCCTATTAGGCCACACCCTGACAGCACAGCTCATTAGCATATTAGGTCACACCCCCATGGCTTCCCTTGGCTTGCCCAAGCACCCTGCAGCTGCAGGGAGCCCGGGCAACCTGGCCCTTGGACAGGCCAGGGAAGGCATGGGGAGGCATTTAAATGCCTCTCTGATCCTTCCAGGGCTCCCCCTGACCCACCCGCCTCAGAGTCGCCGGGGGAGGTCACTCTCCAGGCCTTCCCTCTGTAGCCACGCACAAAGAGGTTTTGGCTGTAGTGGGCATGGCCAACTCTGAAGCCAGCCGGAACTCCGTTCCTGTGCGTTCCTGCCCAAAAATAGCCCTGCCTAACCCTAACTTTAACCCCGAAACCTAACCCTAATCCCTAACCTAAATAACTCTAACCCTAATTTTAATCCCTATCCCTTATCCTAACCCTAACCCTAATAATCCCAACCCTAATAACCCTAACCCACCCCCTAATAATCCTAACCCTAATATTCCTACCCCCAACAACCCTAATCCTAACCCATATACACCTAATCCTAACATTAACTCGTAACCCTAACCCCAAACCTAATAGCCCTAGCCCTAATCCTAACTTTAATAACCGTAATCGAAAGCCTAACCATAATAACCCTAGCCCTAATAACCCTATTCCTAATAAAGCCAATCCTAACCCAAACAACCGAGGCCCCTCCCCTCCCCAAACCCCGCCCTCCCCAGGCTCCACCCCCAAAAACCTCCAGGTATTCCCCAGCCCACAGCTGCCAACCTAGTGGTCCCCACCTTGTGGAACAGCCCGCCTGAGAAGGTCAGGAAGGTCAGGAAGTCTCCAACTCTCCTGACATTCCCCAAACCAGACTTCTTCGAGAGGGCTTTTCTACGCAGGCAATAGGGTAGCCCTAAATGATTCACGACGTTCCTCGGACAAATTATTAGGGACTCGTGGTCTCTGTTACCGCGTATCGCTTGCTGGCACCAGGATCCTACCATGTGATTTTCATTTCGTTTAATGTGTCCTGTTAAGATTCACGCTCATGCGTTGCTTCAGTTCTGTTTGGTGTCGTGGTTAGTGGGAGCGTGGGCTCTAATCTGGGAGGACCAGGTTGCATTCCTCACTCCTCCACATCCGGCTGCTGGTGTGACCTTGGGTCGATCACAAGTTCTCTCGGAGCTGTTCTCTCAGCCCCGCCTACCTCACAGGGTGTCTGTTGTGGGGAGGGGGAGGGAAAGGAGATGGTGGGCTGCTCTGAGACTCTCAAGTGAAGGTAGAAATCGAATCTGCTCCATCTCCTCCTCCTCCTTCCTGATCGATCCTATTCTATTGGTTTGTATTGTCTTGTTTACTGAATACCCCGTCCCGTCAATTGTATTGACTCACTCTGTGTAATCCAAGAGAAGAAGGCAGACTATAAATAAAATGATGACGATGATGTACCTTCCTCCAGGTCATGTAATAAAGAAGACGACCCTAACAAATTCTGAATGACGCTCTGTTTAAGTGGTGCTGGTATCCCGTTCGCCTGCAGCGGCATCCACCAGGGTGCTTTCACACGATCGGAAGGCAACCAGCTGAGATACCTCTGAAGGGTCGTTTTTGTGTGTGTGTTTTACTTTAGTGGTTCCCGGGAGTCCATAACTCTATCAGTTTCTCTCCTCCACCCAAGGTGTTGGCGTGAGCGGCTCAGCATGCTGGACACTGGGGGGCGCTACATCACTCTAAGGGGTATAGGTGTTATCTCTCCCTGAATGGGATGCCTCTCTTTGTCTTCGTCTTAACATGGGAGCTGCCCTCTGGGAGCTGCTCTTTGCCCTCTCCCTCTCTTCACATGGCCTTCCATGGAGACGCAGGTCTCTGCAGGCCTCTCCTGTAGATCCAGTGCCCACACACGTGACGCTGGACAAGCTGGCCCTTTGTGGTGGGGAAAGTCCTCTTTAGAATAGGCTCCTCTCTCTCTCCTTTCGACTGCAAGCTGAACGTAGGGTTGCCAGGTCCTTCCGAGTCCCCGGCGGGTCCCTTTAAATGCTTTTGGTAAGAGGCGGGGGCCTCTTGGAGTACAGGCGCGTGGCCCCTGCTTCTTCCCAACAGCATTTAAAGGGTCCCTCGAGACTGGATCACTGTAATGCCCTCTGCATGGGGCTGCCCTTGTCCCGAATCTGGAAGCTGCAGCTGGTGCAGAACGCGGCGGCCAGGCTGTTGTTGGGCCTCCCTATGCGGGAACACATCCGGCCTGCGCTAAAAGCACTACACTGGCTGCCTATAGCATACTGGATTCAGTTCAAGGGGTTGGTTCTTAGCTTTAAAGCCCTATTCAGGGGTCTACATACCTAAGGGACCGCTTGGCCCTTCCGGGCCCCAGAGAAGCCAGGCTGGCTGCGACAATGGCCAGGGCCTTTTCAGTGGCGGCTCCGTACTGGTGGAATGAGCTCCCGGAGGACATCAGGGCCCTGCGGGACCTTTTACAGTTCTGCAGGGCCTGCAAGATGGAGCTCTTCCACCAGGCTTTCGATTAGGGAACGGCACCCAAGAAACTGCGGCCCTGGCCCTGATACTAACAATGTTAACAGCCAGTTTAACCCAGACTATGATGTCAGCAGGCTGTTGCTGGCGGATGCTGCTAATGCCCGCCATCCGATACAAACTAGCACTTTATAGTTTATTATACCTATGATTGTATTCTTCTGATTTTTTTTAATTCTTCTTTTAACTGTTTTATATTTCTGCGTACGCCGCCCTGAACCTACCTAGGCGGGGAGGGCGGTTAAATCAATAAAATAACATCAAATAATAAAAATAAGGGCCCTTTAAATTTTGCAGTAGGGGTGGCTGGGTGGTTGCTCTTGGGGGCGGGGCTTCCCCCGCCAGCCAGCTGGCTGGTCGCGGGAAGGAGCTCCCCAAATTGGGGAAACCCCACTGGGGCCGGGGGGGCGGCAACCCTAGCTGAATGTGAACTGGATCTATGAGTATGATCCCGAGGGGCCAGGCAGGGCTCTTTTTGTAGCAGGAACTACTTTGCATAGTAGGCGACACACCCCTAATGTAGCCAGTCCTCCAGGAGCTTACAGAGCTTTTCTTACAAGAGCTACTGTAAGCTCCTGGAGGACTGGCTACATTAGGGGTGTGTCCAGGGCTTTTTTTGTAGGAAAAGCCCAGCAGGAACTCATTAGCATAATAGGTCACACCCAACAACAGAAACTAATTAGCATATCCAGCCACACCCCTGCGAGCACAGCTCATTAGCATGTTAGGCCACACCCCACATTACCAGAAGTGTGGTCATCCAGCCACACCCACCTTTTGCTTCTTATTCTGTTTACCTTGTTTGTTGTCAAAACCCAGGGCCTTTTTTTGTAGCAGGAACTCCTTTGCATGTTAGGCTACACACGCCTCATGTAGCCAATCCTAATGAGTTCCTGCTGTTGGGTTTGGCCTATTATGCTAATGAGTTCCTGCTGGGCGTGGCCAACTCGGGAGCCAGCTGGAACTCCGTTCCTATGCGTTCCAGCCCAAAAATAGCCCTGGGTGTGTCGCCTACTATGCAAAGGAGTCCCTGCTACAAAGGGAAACCCTGCCGAGGGCAGTAAATAAACCTCTCAAGGAGCATATTGCCAATAAACCTCTCAAGGAGCATATTGCCGAAAAAGGTAACTTTACGTTTATTCAAGTAGATCCAGTTCACATTCAGGCTGCAATCGAAAGAAGAGGAATGACGCCTAATCGAAAGAGGACTTTCCCAATCACAAATGAGCCATGACCCCCAGAGCCAGGACAAATAAAATGCCCTCTTTATCGCGGAGGCACGCGGAGACAGTACTCTCCATTAATGAGTGACCACGTGCTGAGGGAGGATCGGCGATTCCCCTCGGAGGCCTTGCGGGTCATAAAGGGCCTCCTGCATTGGCCCCCAACGGATACTCAGCAGTCGGATGGAAGCCATCATGAAGGTTCACGCCCTGGCTCTGGTGCTGGCCGTCTTTACAGGTGAGTGGAGACCAGTTAAGGTTGCCAGCCTCCAACCTGGGGATCTCCTGGGGTTACGGCTAATCTCCGGACAACGGAGATCAATTCACCTAGAGAAAATGGCCGCCTGGGAAGGTGGGCTCCATGGCATGATACCCCCGCTGAAGTCCCTTCCCTCCCCCTTCCTCCCCTTCCTCAGGCTCTCTCCAAATCTCCTGGTGCTTCCCAACCTGGAGCTGGCAACCCTAAGACCAACAGAAGAGGGTGGAGGGAAAATGCCAAGGGGGAGACATGATTGCTTACAGCTGCTTTTAAGACCTATGTTATGGTAGGCCTTTTTGAACAATGAGAAAGTGCAGGGGGCTGGAGGGGGAAGACAATCTTATTATGCAGAGCTGCGGTGGCTCAAGTGGTTAAGACGCTGAACTGCAGGCTGCGGAAGGTCGGTCGTTCAGCAGTTCGAGACCCGGGTGCCGCATGACGGAGTGAGCTCCCGTCTCTAGTTCCAGCTCCTGCCAACCTAGCAGTTCGAAAGCAAGAAATTGCAAGGAGATAAATAGGTACCGCTTCGGTGGGAAGGAAACAGCGTTCCGTGCGCCTTGGTGTTTAGTCATGCCGGCCACATGACCACAGAAACGTCTCCGGACAGCGCTGGCTCTGCGGCTTTGAAACGGAGATGAGCACCGCAACCCTAGAGTCGGACTCGACTGGCTTTCGAGCAAGGGGAACCTTTACCTATGGCAGGCCTTTTTGAACAATAAGAAAGTGCAGGGGGTTGGAGTGGGAAGATAATCTTATTATGCAGATAGAATCACAGAATCATAGTGTTGGAAGGGACCTCCAGGGTCATCTAGTCTAAACCCCTGCACAAGGCAGGAAATTCACAAATACCTCCCCCCGACACACCCAGTGACCCCTGCTCTAAGACCAGAAGAAGAGGGGAAAACCCTCCAGGATCCCCGGCCAAACCGGCCTGGAGAAAAATTGCTTCCTGACCCACAAGTGGCCACCAGCATTTCCCAGGGCGTGCAAGAAAGGGCCACCAGAGCGAAGCACCCCTCCCTGCCCTCCCTTCTCGTGATCTGCCTAAATAAATAAATAAGTTCAATAAATAAATAAGTTCACAGAATCGACATTGCTCTCAGACGGCCATCTCGCCATCTCCCAAGAAGGAGAGCCCACCACCTTCCGAGGAAGCTCTAACTGTCAGGAAGTTCTTCCTCATGTTTAGCCGAAAACTCTTCTTATTTAATTCCAACCCGTTGGTTCTGCTCCAACTTCCTTGGGGCGACAGAAAACAACCGTGAGGTTAGGTCATTCAAAGATTCTGGGCAAGGAATAAAAGACTCCAGGGGTTACTTTTTCTTGATCTACAGTACTGGTCAAGTTAGATCAGGTGTTCAGCCATGTTGTTCGGTCATCGAAGAATTCGTTTTGAGGCCAGTACTACCTTAGACATCAGTGAGATTTTCGGCGTAGGAACTTTCGAGAGTGAAATCTCCCTTCATCAGATCTGACGAAAGAGGGGGTTGACTCTCGAAAGCTCCTACGCCGAAAATCTCAGTGTCTAAAGTACTGGTCAGGATGGATGGTGGATAATTCTTCCTCCTTGAAGAGTTCTCTCCCTGTCTGAACCTGCCGCCCAAATACGCGGCAGAAACGAGGAATTGAAAGTATGAGGCAAACTTAGGAGGAGGAAAGTTGTTGCCGTATTTGACAGGGGCGGATCTACTACGAAACTAGTCCTGGAGGGGCCCTGAAGAAACTTTTCTTGAATGAGTGAATTTTTCAACAAAATGGAGGGAGGTTTTCTTTTAAGTGTTTGTTATTATTAAAATAAGGCTATTTTAGTGACGGAATCATAAGCCAATGGGTTGAAGCACTTAATATTGACCTTAGAATACGCTCTAATACCTGTTTCGTGTGGCCTCAAAATGTCCCTGTAATTGAAAACGGTTTCGCGCTCATTCCCTGAGAACCAGGCTATCTCCAGACATAACACAGGTGCAGTTCCCAGGCTCTAAAAGCAACAAGCTGGCAGTGAAGCGAACTCCCCCAATACATCCTCCAGTTGTTTGGCTTAGGCATTACAGCAGAATAAAATACTGGCGAACAGGCGGGGGGGGGGGAGCAACTGTACAAAGATACAAGTAACACAGAACACCATGGCAGCTTGCTGACACAATCCCCGGCATCTCCACTTTAAAAGGAACAGGCAGGAGGGGATGGGAAAGACCTCCGCCTGAGACCCCGGAGAGCCATAAAGCGGGGTTGTGGCTCAGTGGAAGAGCCTCTGCTTGGCATGCAGAAGGTCCCAGGTTCAATCCCCAGCATCTTCAGTTAAAAAGACCAGGCAGTAAGTGATGGGAAAGACCTCAGCCTGAGACCCTGGGAAGCCATGAAGTGGGACTGTGGTGGCAGAGCGTCTGCTTGGCATGCAGATGGTCCCAGGTTCAGTCCCTGGCATTTCCACTTAAAAAGGACCAGGCAGGAGGGGATGAGAAAGACCTCAGCCTGAGACCCTGAAGAGCCATGAAGTGGGGCTGTGGCTCAGTCGCAGAGTCTCTGCTTGGCATGCAGAAGGTCCCAGGTTCAATCCCCGTCCTCTCCCGTTAAAAGGACCAGGCAGGAGGTCACGTGAAAGACCTCTGCCTGATTCCCTGGAGAGCAGCTGCCAGTCTGAGTAGACAAGACTGGCCTGAACGACGAGATGATGCCAGCTCATACACTCCATTGCAAAAAAAAAAAAAGGTAATCTTTGGGCATAATTATCATGACCATCCCAACCAAAGCTCCTTCCAAGTTGCGGAGTCTTGTGAGCAGAAATTCTACTTTGTGAGCTGCTGGCTTGAAAGCTGGGAGCGAGCGATTTGGCTACTGCATAAATTAGGTTGCTCTGGAGTCATTCCTTCCTGAGCTAAGGCAAAAATGTGTGTAAGCCGGAGGCTAAAAAACTGTGAGCTGGCTCACACTGACTCAGCTTAGAGGGAACACTGATCCCATCCCCTGGCTGCCCTGTCTAGAGCTGAAGGCAATCCAAGAGAAGAAGAGAGGGAGTGATTCAGCAAATGAGGCCAGGGAGTTCCCCCCCATCTTCAGCAGCTACACAAAACACGCAATCCTAGACGATCACACCGAGCTGTTCTCTTTCCACCCACCATAAACTCAGGGAGGGAGCAGTGCCTTCTGTTTGCTTGGGGTGGGGGTGGGGGTCTCCTATTTGGTGCTACACCCGCTAGACACGAAAGTAAGCCTTCTGTCTTCACACTTGCAGAGGAGGGTAGTGAGGGAGAAATGCCAACCTCCAGGTGGGGCCTGGAGGCAATGCTCCCTCGACACCGAGTGAGTGTGAACCGGCCGCCCCGCTTCCGGCCCTCATTCAGCCAGGAGGAGGCAGGAGAAGAGGGAGGGTAAGTTGCTTCCTCCCCGCCTCTCCCCACCCCTGCCTGCCTGGGGCCAGGGAGGGCCTTGGCGGGGCTTCCTCGCACTCCTGCCGGCCTTGCAGGTCCACCGCCGGGCCCCTGATGTCAGGGGGTGTGGCATATGCTAATGAGTTATGCTAATAAGTTCACCTAGCTCTTTTTCTACGAAACGACCCCTGCTGGCACCTTTTTTCCTACTAAATGACCCCTGCTCACAAGACTCCATGTCTTAGAGGGAGCATCAGCTGGGAGTTCTCCAGGAGTCACAAAAGACTTCTAGATCAGGAGAGATTGGTTCCCCTGGAAGAAAGGGCAACTTTGGAGATGCAAAACTCAGGATTCTCTTTCCCCTTCCAGGGTCTCTGGCTTCCGTCCGCGGCGACGAACAACGTCCCCTATTTACCCAGTTACTTGAGGATGTTAGGGGATACCTGGACGTTGTGGCATCTGCAGCTGGACAGAAAGCCGATTGGTTAAGCTCACTAAACTCCAGCCAGGAACTACGGTAAAGAAATCAACCGGGAGCGGCTTCTTCACTGCATAGGGTGTGGGGTTGCCAGCACCGGGTTGGGAAATTTCAGGTGGGGCCTGGGGGAGGGCGGGGTTTGGGGAGAGGAGGGGAGGCACCTCAGCAGGGGATGATTTCATAGAGTCCAGCCAGTTTGGTGTCGTGGTTAAGAGCTGCAGACTCAATCGGGGAGAACCGGGTTTGATTCCCGCACGTCTCCACATGCAGCTGCCGGTGTGACCTTGGGTCAGTCACAAGTTCTCTCAGAGCTGTTCTCTCAAGGGCAGTTTTGGAAAGAGCTCTCTCAGCCCCGCCTACCTCACAGTGTGTGTTTTGTGTGGGGGGGGAAGGGAATGGAGACTGTAAGCTGCTCTGAGACTCTGAGTGAAGGGCGGTCAAGCGCAGGAGATCGGGCATTAAAAAA
>NW_015175006.1:11080-12992 GCF_001447785.1 Gekko japonicus | reverse complement strand
CTGGTATGGGATGGAAAACACCTGGAGACTTTGGGGGTGGATCCGGGAGAGGGCGGGGTTTGGGGAGACGACGGGCCTCAGCATGGGACGACGCCACAGAGTCCACCCTTCAACGCAGCCATTTTCTCTCGGGGAGCTGATCTCTGTCAGCTGGAGATCAGTTGTAAAAGTGGGGGGGATTCTCCAGGCCCCACCTGGAGGCTGGCAACCCGAATTGTGCCACAGAATTTGACCAGTGCTTTTCAGTGGCTCAGGGGAAGGGGAGGGGCTCAAGCGAAGACCCTAAAGTGAAAGTGGCACCACCAGGGGTCATTTAGTAGAAAAAGAGGTGCAGGAGCTCATTAGCATGACTCATTAGCATGACTTATTTGCATATGCCACACCCCCTGACATCACCAGAAATGTGTCAGAAGGCAACACCCACCACCACTCAGGCTCCACTGGACTGTTTTGGATTGCTAGCTATTTGGGGGGGGGGACACGCGGATCTGTCCTCGCAGAGGAGGGGGAGCTTGTACCTGAATAAAACTTGGTCTTAAAGATGCCACTGGACTGTTGTGGACCGGGGGGGGGGGGGGGAGCTCTGCAGCTTACCTGTCTGCTTCTTGCTCTGACTGAGGACTGCTGGGAGCAGGGGGTGGGGCTTGTTGCATGTGCCCATCCCCTGGGTTCTTTACTGCTGGAGCTCCGCTCCTGTGTGCTTCTGCAGGAAATGACCCCAGGACACCACCTAGGCGAGAAATGCTCTAGCAATTTCCCCACTCTCTATGGTAAAGACCATAGAGATTGGTAAGATTCCTAGAGAGTTGTACGCTGTGGTGACATCGTTCCCCCAATGGCATTTTTCCCTGGCTGCCCTACTGAGTGTTGGCATTGGCCAGGAATGCTGGTGGCAGTTTTCCCACTTATAGTGCACAAAAGGCTAAACCTAGAAATCAGGGGAATGGGCAACTAGGAGAAGGCATTGTGTGGATGTGGCAAAGAACAACAACAATCCTTGCTCTGGTTTGGATGCCAGACTGGAGCAAAACTCACTATGGAAGCAAGTGGTCACTTCCCAAAGTAAAGAGTTAACCTGCGGGTTCCTCCACCAATCACAATGCTTGGAGAGAAGGGGGGAGCATAGACAGCTTTAAAACATGCCAAATGGGGACACGTGTAAGGGTTTGGTGTAGTGGTTAAGAGCGCGGAGTCTAATCTGGGAGAACCAGGTTTGAATCCCTACTCCTCCACACGCAGCTGCTGGCATGACCTCGGGTCAGTCGCAAGTTCTTTCAGAGCTGATCTCTCCAGGGCAGTTCTCGAAAGAGCTCTCTCAGTCCGGCCTAGCTCATGGGCAATGCTCCCTTTAAGCTGTGGAGTCTTGCGAGCAAAAATTCTACTCGGTGAGCTCCTGGCATTAAAGTTGTGAGCGAGCGATTTGGCTACTGCAGGAATCAGTTTGCTCTGGAGCCACCTTTCCTGAGCGGAGACGAAAATGTGTGAGCCGGAGGCTAAAAAACGGTGAGCTAGCTCATGCTAACTCAGCTTAAAGAGAACACTGCTCTCGGGGTGTGTGTTGTGGGGGAGGGGGAGGGAAAGGAGATTGTAAATCGCTCTGAGACACCTTCGGGTAGTGAAGGGCGGGGTATAAATCCAATCTCCTCCTCCTCCTCTGTGTGTGTTGTGGGGGAGGGGGAGGGAAAGGAGATTGTAAATCGCTCTGAGACACCTTCGGGTAGTGAAGGGCGGGGTATAAATCCAATCTCCTCCTCCTCCTCTTCTTCCTCTTCGTGGCTACCTTCAGCGTACGTTCTAGAATGGAACTTTCTCAGGGAGTAACCGTACTGGGGATCGTGGCCAGGGGAAGGGGCATCATTATAGGAAATGCGCCTGCTTTGGACAAGTGCTTTCTTTGAATAAATAGTTCTTT
>NW_015175006.1:0-8767 GCF_001447785.1 Gekko japonicus | reverse complement strand
CTCTCCCTCCCTCTCTCCCTCTCTCCCTCTCCCCCTCCCTCTGTACATGCCCTAGGGGATGTTATTCAAAGGCAGGCACCTTAACTTTAAAAGTTACAGTGGTTCTAAAAGGTTGTCATAACCTTGGCACCTCTGCTCAGGTCCGCAGTCCGGCTCACGGCAATCACGGCAATGGCCATTTTCAGCAGGCCCCGAATGACAGCTCCATCCACCTCAACAGAATCAGAACAGAAGAGGGTTTCTTCCTCACATCGAGGAGTTTTAACATCTCTGTTTGCCCACTCCTTCTGGGGAGGTGAGGGCAGGTCAAATATGCTTTTCCTGAAGGCTCTGGGAAGAGACGTCTCTAGGGGAGGTTTAACCACTGAAAACCCTGTTCCCCGCTAGATGACCCCCTTTCTAGATCCAAAGAGGCCGCCCCAAAAAACTTTTAATGAATCAAGGGCATAAAAGGGACTTCCCACACACACACACACACACTCCCCAGCCAACTTGTTCATGGGGATCTCTGACAATCTCCAAACTCTGCTTTCCTTGCAGTCCAAAAATGCTCCGCCATAAAAATTTCCCGCATGTCCACGGAAAAACAGCATGCTGGACTGAATAGGAGTTTGCTCTGGCTGAGCAGGTTTTCTCCTTCCGCTTGTGGGCGTGCCCTGGTGCCTGTTGCGATTCCTCCCCCTTCTCCATTGTCCCGGCCTGGTAGGACTGTCACAGCCTCAGCAGTAGGGATAAAAGAGGGTCGGGGTTAACAGCACCCCTAGCCTCCCTTTCAGTCCTTCGGAGCCATGTCCCTGACTGCAGACTCCAGTCTTCCCCATGGCCCATCCCATAGTAATCCCGCCCTTGTGGTTCCACCCCAGCCAATCCCAAGGCTGGCTACCTTGTATCTGTCACCTAGCCGCCTTCCATCTTCCCTGCAGACCCTTTCTCCCACCGCCACAGCCTCACCCGACATGGGTGCCTCCCAGTCCCCGTGTCCTTTTCACTCTTCCCTGGCATTGGCTGCCATATCTCAGGATGCTGAGCCTCCACCAATCTCTCCCAGGTGCCGGCCAATGACATCATCGGCCAGTAGAGTTGCCAAGACCCTCCTGGCAACCGCCATGGGGAAGAGCCATTGCTGAGGAAAAGTCGCTGGCTAATAGGGCTGCCAGCCCTCCAGGTGGAGGTGGGGGTCCCTCGCTTCCAGGCCCTGCTTCCCCATCGCCGATCAGATGGCAGGTGAGGAGACTTACCAGGAGAAAGGGGAAGGCCCCAGACCATGTTGCTAGCACCACACAGGAAGTGACATCATCACGCTGCGCCATCACTGTGATGCTCTATTGTTCGGGCCAAAACTCTATGGTAAAAAAATGGCTTCTACCATCAAGTTTCCCCCCCAAATACCACAGCATTGCCCAGATGTCGCTGGTATGATGACGTCACTTCCTGTGCAATGCCAGCAACACGGCTTAGGCCTTCCTCTTTCCCCTGGTGAGTCCCCTCACCTGACAGCTGATCAGCGGTGGGGAAGTGAGGCCTGGTGGTGGGGGAACCGGCAATCCTATCAGCCAGCAACTTTTCCTCAGCAATGGCTACGATTTCCAGGTCCCTTACCTCTGCTGGTGGGGGGCTTTGGGGGGCATTCCAGGAGGTTGGGGGACAGAGATCGATTCAGGGGGGATCACGGGGGATTGTGGGGGATCGCAGTTCCCCGGGTGAGAGGCGGGGGGCAGGGCACACGACGAAGCCCCGCCCCCTGCTTCCGGCTGCCCCGCTTCCGGCCCTCATTCAGCCAGGAGGCAGGAGAAGAGGGAGGGTAAATTGCTTCCTCCCCGCCTCTCCCCACCCCTGCCTGCCTGGGGCCAGGGAGGGCCTTGGCGGGGCTTCCTCGCACTCCCACCGACCTTGCAGGTCCACCGCCGGGCCCCTGATGTCATATGCTAATGAGTGGCATATGCTAATGAGTTATGCTAATGAGTTCCCCTAGCTCTTTTTCTACGAAACGACCCCTGTTGGGGGATGTCACACCACGTCCCCAACTTGATGACATCACCCAGGAGTGACGTTGACGGAGGGATGCTCTGGTGTTTCACCCTCAATACCATATAGTTTGCCCAAATACCAGAGCATCCACCACACGACACATCCAGCACGATGACGTCACTCCTGGGCAATGCCATCACATTGAGGGCTGTACTTCCTGTCATTTGGAGGGTGTCATTTGGGGACGGGATTCCCCCCAGTTGGTTGGCGGCAGGGAAGCCCGCTCCAAATCAGGGGATCCCCCTCCCGGGCTGGCTGCTCTGGCCCACAACTCCGTCCTGCGGTCGGCTGTTGCTTCCCTGCGCTCCTGGCCACATCTCCGAGGACTCCAGCTATGGCAGCCTCAGGCCCAGCACCACCGTCCAATTCCTCTTTAGTGGAGCCACCCACTGTTCCAACACTGGAGGTGGGCCTGGGGCCTGCAACCCCTCTCGTAAGGCTGTCTCTTCTGCTTCCTCTGTTGCTACCGATGCAGGTAAGTCCGGTAGTTCTTAGGGTTTCCCTTCAGAATAGCCTGGGGCCGGGGACATCTCTGGATGCTGCTCTTTGGGTTTTTCTATATTTCTTTTGCAAGCAACCCGCTCCACAGGTTGGGCACTCCTAGCCTCCTGCTCCCCCTTGCTGTTCCAACAGTTTTGCATTCTCCGGCAATGACCCGGTAGCCAGGACAAAGAAATGCCCTCTTGTAGTGAAGGCACCGGGAGCCAATGCCCTCCGTTAATGAGTGACCGCATGCCGAGGGAGAAAGGGATCGGCGAGTCCCCTTGGAGGCCCCGCAGCTACTAAAGGGCCCCCTGCCGGCACCCCAACAGATACTCAGTAGCAGGGCTATTTTGGGGCAGGAACGCACAGGAACGGAGTTCCGGCTGGCTCCCGAGTTGGCCACGCCCAGCAGGAACTCATTAGCATAATAGGCCACACCCAACATCAGGAACTCATTCGGATTGGCTACATTAGGGGTGTGTGGCCTAACATGCAAAGGAGTTCCTGCTACAAAAAAAGGCCCTGGGTTTTGACCACAAACAAGGTCAACAGAATAAGAAGCAAAAGGTGGGTGTGGCTGGATGAGCACACTTCTGGTAACATGGGGGTGCGGCCTAATGCGCCAATGAGCTGTGCTGTCAGGGGTGTGGCCTAATATGCTAATGAGTTCCTGCTGTTGGGTGTGGCCTATTATGCTAATGAGTTCCTGCTGGCCTTTTTCTACAAAAAGAGCCCTGGGTGTTAGAAATAATGTTTGTCTACCTTAGCCACTCTAAGGGACATCCCAAAGGGGAGAAAGTCAGTCTGGAGTATCTTTTAGCTATGCTTTATTGCCAATAAAAGGGAGTCGGATCAAACGAGCTCCCAGAACATTCCAGACTGTTTCATTTTATCCTCCCCATCCCCACCGCCGGAAAATCCCTCCTTCGCCCCCTACAGGCCAGAGAGCAAAGGTTACCTTCGTTCAGACCGCCTACTTCATGTCAGCTCGTCCCCCTCCCCATCAGAGTGGTTTACAAATCCCTTTCCCTTCCACTCCCCACCACAGACACCCTGTGAGGGAGGTGGGGCTGAGAGAGCTCTCTTGAGAACTGCCCTTGAGAGAACGGCTCTGAGAGGACTTGTGACTGACCCAAGGTCACACCAGCAGCTGCACATGGAGGAGTGGGGCATCAAACTCGGTCCTCCCAGATTAGAGTCCGCGCGCTTAACCACGACATCAAACTGGCTATACATCAACAGTGCAGGATATTTTTTTACAAAAGCAAAAATGGTTATAGCTACCCTATGGATTCATATCCTCCGAAACATCCTCTATTCATTAACAGCCTCGCTCGGGTCTCACCAACTGAGGGCCGTGGCTTCTTCGATGGAGCCCACCCATCTCACGTTGTCTCTTCCGCTTCCTTCGGCTGCCTCCAACTTTTCCTGGCCTTATTGTCTTTTCCAGTAAGTCTTGTCTTCTCATCATGTGACTGTACAATAGCCTCAGTTTGGTCATTTTAGCTTCTAGGGAGAATCCAGACTTGGTTTGATTCAGAACCCATTATTTGTCTAATAGGAGCTCTTGAGCCATTTCAGTTTGTTCATCGTCAGCCTTAAAGTTGTCTAATTTACAGATACATTAAATACCAAGCAAATGGTTGGCAAAAAGATTGGCAGGGTTTGAAGTTAGCAAAACTAACGAAATTAGTGCAACCAGGGGTCATTTCGTAGAAAAAGAACTGCAGGAGCTCATTAGCACAGCTCATTTGCATATGCCACACCCCCTGACTTCACCGGAAGTGTGTCAGAAGGCAACACCCATCACTCAGGCTCCACTGGACTGTTTTGGACTGCTAGCTATGGGGGGGGGGAACGTGCAGATCTGTCCTCGCAGAGGAGGGAGAGCTTGTACCTGAAGGTGGGCCATGGGGGGGGGGCTCTGCAACTTACCTGGCTGCTTCTTGCTCATGGCCCAACTGAGGGCTGCTGGGAGCAGGGGGTGGGGCTTGTTGCATGTGCCCGCCCCCTGGGCTCCTTACTGCCGGAGCTCCACTCCTGTGCGCTCCCGCAGGAAATAACCCCTGAGTACAACTGTAAAATGGAAAAGGATCAAGATGGGTAACCCTGTTAGTCTGTATGTAGCAGTAGAAAATATCAGACTTTGGTATCTGAAGAAGTGAGCAGTGACTCATGAAACCTCAGGCCCTCTCAAAAGTTTTGTTAGTCTTTAAGGTGAAGAAGAAGAGGAGGAGGAGGAGGAGGAGGACGACGAGATTGGATTTATACCCCACCCTTCACCACCCAAGGAGTCTCAGAACAGCTTACAATCTCCTTTCCCTTCCCCACCCCACAACAAACACCCTGTGAGGTCGGTGGGGCTGAGAGAGCTCTTTTGAGAACTGCTTGTGAGAGAACAGCTCTGAAAGAACTTTTAGCTGACCCAAGGTCACGCCAACAGCTGCATGTGGAGAAGGAATCAAACTCGGTTCTCCCAGATTAGAGTCCGAGTTTCTAACCACTACATCAAACTGGCTCTCAGGTGCTACTGGACTCTTGCTTTTTTTCTGCTGCAAGATGGAAGGTTAAAGGCATCCTATTTTGCACAGAGCTGGACACCCTTTAATAACTGTTGGAAGATGGAATATCGTTTAACTGCCAATTTATATAACAGTACTGCCAACCTAGCCGTTCGAAAGCAAGAAATTGCAAGTAGATAAATAGGTACCACTCCGGTGGGAAGGTAACAGCATTCCGTGTGCCTTGGCGTTTAGTCATGCCGGCCACATGACCACGGAAACGTCTTCGGACAGCGCTGGCTCTTCGGCTTTGAAACGGAGATGAGCACCGCAGCCCTAGAGTCGGATTCGACTCTTTCGAGTAAGGGAACCTTTACCTTTACCTTTTACATTATTTTTATAAAGTAATATTAGTAAATAAGGTGACTGAAGTAAGTTGAAATAATAATCATTTTTCACAGTGTCATATACAGGTTGATTAGGAGAATAAGTAGATTTGTTCAGATATATTTAAGCGTGAAGAATCTTATGTTGGTTATCGGCAAAAAATATTGAGGACTGGATTATGAAATCAGTGTTAAAAACGTGTTTGGATTTTGTGTTTGATTGTGTTCATTACAGCAGTTTTACGAAATTGTGCATAATGCTGATTGTATATGATAATTTTAAAAATAAGGTAAAAAGCTTAAAACTGTTCGATACATTCAAGGCAGATGGAGCTATCAAAAGCTTTTACCCGTGGGAGCGAAACAGAATCTCTAATCCAGATGTATAGTCACAGGGAGGCTAATTTGCATGTACCGCAGTTTTGCGGCTCCTAAATTGTCCCCCGAATCCATCAGCTGTGATTCACCTGACCAGGGGTCATTTCGTAGAAAAAGAGGTGCAGGAGCTCATTAGCATAACTTATTTGCATCTGCCACACCCCCTAACATCACCGGAAGTGTGTCAGAAGGCAACACCCACCACTCAGGCTCCACTGGACTGTTTTGGATTGCTAGCTATGGGGGGGGGACATACAGATCTGTCCTCACAGAGGAGGGAGAGCTTGTACCTGAATAAAACTTGGTCTTAAAGGTGCCACAGGAATGTTTTGGGCCGGGGGGCTCTGCAACTTACCTGGCTGTTTCTTGCTCTGACTGAGGGCTGCTGGGAGCAGGGGGTGGGGCTTGTTGCATGTGCCCGCCCCCTGGTCTCTTTACTGCCAGAGCTCCGCTCCTGTGCGCTCCTGCAGAAAATGACCCCTGCACCTGACTATCTACGGGGCCTTATCCAGAAAAATTGCAAGATTTGGGCTTGTTAGAGCCTAGTCCCTTCTCCAAATAACTGCTCATAGGTCACGAAGCCAAGGACTAGGTGGGGACAATCTAGGTTTGCCCGGTAGATTTTCTTAGTCCCAGCTGGGGATTTTGGGGGGCATTACTGGAGGGGGTGGGGAGTCTCTAAGGTGATGATGTCACACAGAAGTGATGTCATCATGTTGGGGAGTGGCGGCCCCGTCCCACCCCCGAAGTGACCAGATCGGGCCGACGCGCCCGCCGTAATGATGTCACTTCCGGGGTACGTCACCGTGGCGCGAGCGCGTGTATGTCCCAGCCAGGGACCCAAACTCCCCCGCTAAACAAAGGTAAGCACTTGGCAACCCTATCCTAGCCCCAAACTCAGGGCTTGGAGTGCAGGCACACAGGCACTGCCTTTCCTCAGTGGTATTTAAAGGTTCTCTTTAAACACTGCTGGGAAGAGGTGGGGGGGAGGCACCGGCCAGTTGGCTGGCAGCAGGATAAAAAGGTAAAGGTAAAGGTTCCCTTGCTCGAAAGCCAGTCGAGTCCGACTCTAGGGTTGCGGTGCTCATCTCCGTTTTAAAGCCGAAGAGCCAGTACTGTCCGAAGACATTTCCTTGGTTATGTGACCGGCATGACTAAACACCAAGGCGCACGGAATGCAGCAGGATGGAGCCCCTCAAATTGGGAAACCCCCGCGGAACCCCAGGCCAATCTCTTTTCCGGATGCTTTGGCGCCCCAAGAGAGGTAGCACACCTCCTAGAGCATTTGGGAGGGAGTCTGTCCACTTTGGACAAAGGAATGTTTGGAATATCTCATTCTTTCCTCTCTAGGCTTCAGCCGAGAAGTCATATGAACTTTCAGTCCAGGGTTCTCCTTTCAAATTGTTGTTAAGGAAGTCCACCATTTTTATAACATACTACAAGGGTGCGGTTCAGGCCCAGGTGTGAGCAGACATGCTCCGCCTCTCTCTGGGTGCGGTCAGACGACGGGCTGGGAGCGGTGTAAACCGCTCCGGTTCCAACTGGATGAATTTGATCCGGGGAAAGCGCGATCACACTCAACTCTCACTGCGCAGCACATCGCTCCCCGGCGGCCAGACTTCAGGCACTCAGTCAGTGGGGTTTTTTTTAATTTGTACACAGTTTGTGCATGCGCATAGGCAATCTTTCATATAATTGAGATCTTCGCACATGCGCATAACACCGTAGCCCAAAAAGCATGCCCTGAAGTGAAGACTTCCCTTTAAACTTTGACATCGAAACTGGCCTCGGTGAGGTCCCGGATTCGTCTGAGGGCTGAAACTGGGCACTGTTGAAAGTTTGCTTTTACTAATGCCGGGGCGAAGCTTCACCCAAGCGCACATCGCCTACAATTTTTTAAAAATGGAAGATGAAAAACGGAAGCCTCAGGCTTCCGAACGGAAGTGGCTCTACACTGGCGGGGAGCGATCAGACGGGGAAAATGCAGCTAGAACCGGAGCACTCAGGAAAACACTACTTGGGGACCGAGTAGCAAACTACACCAGTTTAAGGGGTGTTTGCGATGGTTGGCAACGGTTAGGGACGGGAGGCAGATGTTGTGTGTGTGATCGCACGTAAGTACTCCGTTTCTAACCGGCTTCGACACCGGATTAAATGCCCCATCTGAACGCACCCTCTGAGTGGCAGATGTAAAGCTCAGACTCCCTTTCCATCCACAGCGATGAGCAGAATGCATTATTTACCCAGTGACTGCAGGACAGGGCCTTGAACAGAAATTTCTACTGGGCAATGTCAACAAACGCCAGCAAGGAACTAAGGTAAATAAATCAGCCAGAGAGGGCGTGCAGGACTGGACAGAGTCAGCAGCCGTGTTCCCTCTAAGCTGAGATAGTTTGAGCTGGGTCACAGTTTTTTAGGCCCCGGCTCAGCTCAGGAAGGAGGCCTCCAGAGCAAACTAATTGATGCAGCAGCCAAATCGCTCGCTCACAACTTTAATGCCAGGAGCTCACAAAGCAGAATTTTTCCTCACAAGACTCCACAGCTTAGAGGGAGCATTGGTCAGTACGGTTGACACCTGTGGGTTGAGAAATTCCTGGAGATTTGGGGGTGGAGCCTGAGGGATAAGGGTTGCCAGGTAACCCTGGCAATTGGAGGGGGGTGGGGAGGACGTACTGGCAGTGGGGAGGCCGAGCCTAGCTTCTCGGCAACATCCCCAGCAATGCAGCAATGTCATCGCTGAACCTCAATTGCATTGCTGGTGATGCAGGGACACTCTAGTATTTTGGCAAAAACTCTGTGGCTGAAGCTGTTTTTGCCATAGAGTTTTGGCCCATCTAGTTGAATATTGCTGAGATGCCGGTATGCCCCCCTGCCAGCCAGCTGATAACCACTTTCCTACCCTCTTCGTCTTGACCTTGAACCATGGTCCCCAATGTCGTGCCCTGGGGGAGAGGGCCAGTTTGACGTAGTGGTTAGGAGTGTGGACTCTAA
>NW_015175005.1:58997-60264 GCF_001447785.1 Gekko japonicus | reverse complement strand
ACTAGATGGACTATTGGTCTGATCCAGTACGGCTCTTATGTTCTTATAAAGTGACATTTTCTCACTATCACCAGTAGGTGGAAGCAATTACCATCCTCAGTTTTGTCCTCTTCATGGTTCACAATGAAACTGGGGAGGTGACGGTGAAAACAAATCAAATAATTGAAGATTGTATCAGTCAGTGCTATCTTGTACTAAATGAGACCAGCCAATGGAATACTGCCCACCAGCTTTGTAGTTTGGTCTGCCAGAATAGGATGCCACATGTGGCCATGGTGGGTCACTAGATGGATAAGATGGCCTACAAGGAATATAGACAACAACCCACAAAAGATCGAGCATCTGAAAGAAAGAAAGGGCTGATCCATCTACTGTCACAGTTTCCCATCCTCATTTGGAATTTCTATCCATTTGGGCAGGAACAAAGGATAAGGAAGCAAGGAGCAAATCTCCTACTCAAGCCTGCTGATGCTTCCCCACTCCCAGGCAGATTTTTCTGCCAAAAATATTTTAAGTTCCCCTCAGTGACTGAGCTAACCTTCAGTAGTGTGTATTTTCCCCCTCTAGTTTATAAGCTTTAACTGTCCCACCTTGTCACAGATATTAGTTTAGGCTTATGACCCAGCACAGGAACTAGAGAAAACATAAGAGCTGTCTTTGGTTTAAAATACCTCATGATATGGCACATGAGGCAAAATTAATTCGAAACAAAAATAGAGATTTTAATAAACAGGCAGGGAATATACAAATATGAGTATTCAAGGTATAGAGGCTGCTGAGGAAAAACATAGAAGATAGATGATTATTAGATAGATGATAGATAGAGGATAGATAGAGGATAGAGAATCGAGGTTTGTGAACAAACAAGAGAGTGGTGTTGTAGCTTACTGTTTATTTCAGGGGTTACACAGATTCTTGAATATAGTTTCTTAGAGAATAACTTTGTCTTACTGCTTCTAGGTTTCTCCCTTCAGAGATCTAGGTTTTCCCTTTAGATATAATAGCTTTCCAGTAACTCTCTAGAGAATTGAGGTTTTTGAACAAACAGAGTGGTGTTGTAGCTTATTGTTTATTTCAGGGGTTACACAGATTGTTGAATACAGCTTCTTAGAGAATAACTTTGTCTTAGTGCTTCTAGGTTTCTCCCTTCAGAGATCTAGGTTTTCCCTTTAGATATAATAGCTTTCCAGTAACTCTTGTGGTGTCTAAGCCCCCTTTATCACAGACCAGGGTTCTCCTCCCAACCTCTTCTTACTGGCTAGAAGTT
>NW_015175005.1:58390-58556 GCF_001447785.1 Gekko japonicus | reverse complement strand
TCAGACATTAGGTTTCAGACCAGAACCAAACATGACTCAAAAGGTGAATGAATCTTTTCCCTGTAGATCAGCTGTTTTATTCCCTCTCTAAGCTAATGTTGACCAATAAGAAAGGAGTGGAGCAGCCAATCACTTAAGCTTTTCTCTCCAGGGAAGATTATCTCAT
>NW_015175005.1:55390-55556 GCF_001447785.1 Gekko japonicus | reverse complement strand
GGCTGTGTATTACTGTGCAAGAGAGAGACAGTGCTAGGGTTCCCATTAAAGCTCAGCAAAAAACCCTTCCCTTCATTAACTTTGGTTAGAAGCTCCCAGATGGGGATGCTGGAGAGTCATGAATGAGAAGCCCTTTCTGGATGATAAAGCAGACCTAGTAGAAATA
>NW_015175005.1:7517-55355 GCF_001447785.1 Gekko japonicus | reverse complement strand
CCGTCTTTCTGTGTTATACTTCTGAGGATGCCAGTCACAGCTACTGGTGAAACATCAGGTCCTACAATGCCAAGACCATGGCCGTACGACCCGGAAAATCTACAACAGCTAATCTCACAGGTGCTCTTCAGATATGGTGTCTAGGCCTCTGCTGGTGACAGGAGCTTTTGGGGGAGGGCAAGGCAAGCATCACATTGTGCAACACATTAACATCTATGGCACAACAACCTCTTCCCGGCCATTGCCGTGACTGAGTTGGGTCGGCGGGATGGGGGGTACTTACCTCTTCCTGCTGCTTCCTCCTCTTCCTCCTCGGTGCGGAGCTCCCCCCCCCCACGAGTATCGCGCGTCCGCCCCTTGTTAACATCTATGACACAACAACCTCTTCCTGGCCATTGCCTTGACTGAGTTGGGGCATCCCTGTATATAAATACTGATACTGGATTCAGGGATTGTACTCTGAAGTGACTGATCACCTTTACTTTCTCTTAGCTGACCAGTTCACACTAAAAAGTAGTCTCTTCAGGGTTTACCTTTCTTGTGAATGGACATAAATCTTTACCAAAAAGTCAGGGACCAGTACTTGTGAAAGGCAAACAGCACAGTTCTTTATTTCACAGAAAACTCAACAGGGAGATGGGATATTTACACAGGATATTTTGTTCCTTTATAGAATAAAACTTCACTCTTCTTTCACATAGGCGGTAGGCTTATCACTCTACGTTTGTCACAGGTTTTCTTTAGTATGCAGAAACCATTTGTGATTCCACTCTCCAGTGTCTGACTGGGATTAGCCTTTGGACTTTATTTGCCTGGTTCCCTGAGACTGACTGGTGCAACTACTCCAGCTTTTCCAGTCTCCCCCCAAACCTTTAGTCCTTCCTATAACCACCTTACAGATTCCCATGGAGCAGTGTAGCTGGTGTTTTGTGTTAACTGAGGAGTTATACTGTTTCTCCTCTCCATTCACTCTCCTCTGTCATCAGAGGGTACCAGTTTAGGAATGTTATTCAGCCCCAGTTTTCCTCAAACTGCTGGCTTGCTGTTTAACTCAGCTTCAGAGGCTCCTTCCCTCTCAAGAGCTCTTCAGCTAACTCTCTTCCAACTGACTCTGTCAACTGTCAGCTCTCAGCTGTTAACTGTCACTTACTGAGCATTCCGTGCAATCTTACCCCCACCACTCTTAGTCATGTGACTCAGCAGCTCTTTTGTTTACATGCTGCTGTCCACCAAACCTTTGTTTCTGTCACAACATAATTCTCAGGCAAAGACCCAAAAGGTCCAGCCAACTGTCCCTGATAGGCCAGCACTACCGCACTGGGTCTAATAGGCTCCTCCACCCTCAGGATTTCCTTCAAGGATGTGGGGGGTGGGCAAAAGTTTGTGCTTGCTCATGTGCAAGCACCAATCTAACTGCCACTTCTTGTTACTTAAACTTGCCTCTCTGTCACAGACATTGAGCTCCAAATCTCTACCTTATGGGTTATTATGGGAGGACATGTTTGAGTGTAGTACTGCGAGACTACTGCTTTACCTGTTTGGCCTATGGGATTCTGAGGTTCCATATTGTCCCTCATGCTTTTCAACATCTATGTAAAGGCTCAGGGAAAGGCCATCAGGAGATCTAGGCTGATATGACACCAATATACACTTAGCTTGATCTCACACTGCCGGCAGATCCCAGGGAGGCTGTGGAAGAAACAGAAGAGTTGGTTTCTATCAGGGGTCGTTTCGTAGAAAAAGAGCTAGGGGAACTCATTAGCATAACTCATTAGCATATGCCACACCCCCTGACATCATAAGGCCCGGCGGTGGACCTGCAAGTCCGGCGGGAGTGCGAGGAAGCCCCGCCAAAGCCCTCCCTGGCCCCAGGCAGGCAGGGGTGGGGAGAGGCGGGGAGGAAGCAACTTACCCTCCCTCTTCTCCTGCCTCCTCCTGGGTGAATGAGGGCTGGAAGCGGGGCGGCCGAAAGCAGGGGGTGTGGCTTCGTCGTGTGCCCCACCCCCCACACCTCACTCGGGGGAACTGCGATCCCCCGCAATCCCCCCCCGAAATGACCTCTGGTTTCTATACCCCACTTTTCTATACCCTAAGGAGTCTCAAAGCAGTTTACAATCTCATACCCTTCCACTCCCCACAACAGTCACCTTGTGAGGTAGGTGGGGCTGATGAATCAAATTGAAGCAGGGGGAACTGGCTGGCATGGTCTGTCCTTTGGTCCACATGCTGTCTTCCCAATCTAACTCACTTACTCTCCCCCAGCTATCACTGGGCAAAAGCCAGAAGCAAATCTTCTACTGAAACCTGTCTCTAAAAACATCATTATATTGCATGGATCACTGGAGGAGGGACTCATGCAAATCCCATTTGAAGTCCATGGGGGCAAGATGAGCTCAAAAGGAACCTGACATTTAGGAAGCTCACTTCTATTCCTTGATCACAGCTTCATCCTTCCTGCCAAACTAAGCATTCTTTTTTTCAATTGCATCATGAAATTAATTATACTTTTCATATTTTTCTTGGTGACTACTCTGAGAGGTAAGTATATAATCTATAAGAATTTTAGAGCCATTGGTTTAGCTACACCTCCATATGTATGATGCTCTGAATTCATTGCAATGTTCTCTTTTTCCAAGGGGCCTTTTCGGACATTCAGCTCACATCATCGGGACCGGGAATGCTGAGACCTGGAGAGAATCTCAATCTGGTCTGTAAAGTGACAGGAGTCTCCATCACTAGAAAGTCTTATCCTTGGAACTGGATCTGTCAGCCTCCTGGGAAAGGTCTGGAATGGGTGGCAAGAATATACCCCTATGGTGGGAGCAAGTGGTACAACCCTTCTCTCCAGAGTCGTGCCACCATTTCTGCAGACAGCTCCACAAACCAGTTCTCCCTCCAGCTGAACTCAGTGACAGCTGCTGACTCCGCTGTGTATTATTGTGCTGGAGAAGCACAGTGAGACAAAGTCTATTGGACGTTCACCAAAAAAACAGAACACAGACTTCTCCTTTTATTTCACATTTACAAGCCTAATCATGGGGGGGGGGGAGAGAACAAAGAAACTTCACATATAGTAAGTGATCCTTTGCCAAAATGATCCCACAATCCCTTCAATGTTCATGTAAAAAACCCCACCACATCATAAAAAACAAAAAAATCTCAAATGTTCTGTTGCCACAGTTGAAGACCATGTTGCAAGTATGGGTCACATATTTTGCCCTTCTCCTACCGCTCTTGATTTATCAATTTATTAATTAAAATATTTATACCCCACTTTTCTTTTGGTTTTGGCCTGGAGCTTTCCTCCAGTCTAAAGAGCTTCCTTCCAACACAAGTGGTTTTTCAGTTGGAAGAAGGGTCACATAAGTTGAAGGAACAGCAACACAGAGGATGGTTGAATCTACCTTACTCCTTATCCCCAAGTCATAAGAAAGCAATTCTCTGCCGATTTCTGCAGGTTGAAGACACAAAATCTGATATGTTATTGTCCAGGGGCGATTTCTCATGAGGCACTTGCACCTGATTAGCGCTGGAGTATCTTGCCTCGGAGGAGCAGTAACTCTTATGCCAAGGAAAGGTCATTCCACATCACAATCTGAAAGCAGTTTACAGGGTCCATAGTTACCACCAGAATGGTAAAAATCAAAAAAACATAACATCAAAAGATGCAACAGCAATACAACTGCGAATTATATCATGTTAACAACACTTTGTCATAGTTCTGTCTCATGAGAATCATGTGACGAGGGTGTAAGAAAACTTAGTTAGCAACTGCTCCCTGTCTCTAGCTAGAAGTACAATTCCAAGTGCTCTCTGGATAAAAAGAATGGTTGTTCACCCATTTACATCTGTTGTGTAAATCACCCCGGGGTGTTTTACACTGAAAACAGGCGGTCAGTTCCCTTGCTTCCACGCCTTTGGTTGGCTGAATAGATCATGTGTCCATCTCAAGAATATAGTTTTGTCATTCTTTTCTTCAAGTGATTCTCTTTAACAAGATCTAATGCATTTACTCTCCCACAGCTATCACTGGGGGGAAATCTCCTACTCAAGCCTGCTTCTGAAAATGTCATTATATTGCACAGATCACGGGAGGAGGGACTCATGCAAATCCCACTTGAAGTCTGTGGGGTAAGATGAGCTCAAAAGGAACCTGAAAATTAGGAAGCTCACTTCTATTCCTTGGTCAGAGCTTTATCTGTCCTGCCAAACTAAGCATTCTTTTAAATTACATCATGAAATTACACGAGGGTGTAAGAAAACTTAGTTAGCAACTGCTCCCTGTCTCTAGCTAGAAGTACAATTCCAAGTGCTCTCTGGATAAAAAGAATGGTTGTTCACCCATTTACATCTGTTGTGTAAATCACCCCGGGGTGTTTTACACTGAAAACAGGCGGTCAGTTCCCTTGCTTCCACGCCTTTGGTTGGCTGAATAGATCATGTGTCCATCTCAAGAATATAGTTTTGTCATTCTTTTCTTCAAGTGATTCTCTTTAACAAGATCTAATGCATTTACTCTCCCACAGCTATCACTGGGGGGAAATCTCCTACTCAAGCCTGCTTCTGAAAATGTCATTATATTGCACAGATCACGGGAGGAGGGACTCATGCAAATCCCACTTGAAGTCCGTGGGGTAAGATGAGCTCAAAAGGAACCTGAAAATTAGGAAGCTCACTTCTATTCCTTGGTCAGTGCTTTATCTGTCCTGCCAAACTAAGCATTCTTTTGAATTACATCATGGAATTACTTCTACTTTTCGTATTTTTCTTGGTGACGACTCTGAGAGGTAAGTGCATACTATATGAGAATTTTAAATCCATTGATTTAGCCACACCTCCACTTGTACGATGCCATGAATTCATTGCAATGTTCTCTTTTTCCAAGGGGCCTTTTCAAGCATTCAGCTCACGTCATCGGGACCGGGAACACTGAGACCCGGAGAGAATCTCAATCTGGTCTGTAAAGTGACAGACTTTTCTATCAGTACGAGGGGTTATGCTTGGAACTGGATCCGTCAGCCTCCTGGGAAAGGACTGGAATGGGTTGCATATATCTACCCCTACAATGGGAACATATACTACGCCCCTTCTCTCCGAAGTCGTGCCACCATTTCTGCAGACAGCTCCAGAAACCAGTTCTCCCTTCAGCTGAATTCGGTGACAGCTGCTGACTCTGCTGTGTATTATTGTGCCCGACGAGCACAGTGAGACATGGTCTACTGGACGTTCATCAAGAAAGAGGAACAGGGACTTCTTATTTCATTTTGCATTACTTAAGTGCAGTGGGGGAGATTAAAGTCACTTCAAATACAGAAAGCGATCCTTTGTAGAAACGATCCCCTGATCTCTTCAGTGTTCATGTCAAAAACCCCACTGCATCATACACACAACAAGCTTCAGTGTTCCGTTGCCACAGTTGATATGGGTGGAAAACAGCATTACAAGTATGATTGCCAACAGATATATTTATATGTTCCTGTTCGTGGTCTGTTGGCACCAACTTCCTAGCAGGTGTTAGTGAGGTAAACCTTACCCCAATCATACCACTCCACTGATTAAAATTTGCTCATTTATTTAATAAATGCTTATACCACAGTTACCCTTTGTCAAGTTTGACCCAGAGGTAGATTCGGGGGGGAAACGCGGTTCCCCCAGGTGTGGTGCAGGGGGCGGGGCACACGATGAAGCCCTGCCCCCTGCTTCCAGCCCACCCCGCTGCCAGACCTCATTCAGCCAGGAGGAGGCAGGAGAAGAGGGAGGGTAAGTTGCTTCCTCCCTGCCTCTCCCCACCCCTGCCTGCCTGGGACCAGGGAGGGCCTTGGCGGGGCTTCCTCGCACTTCCACCGGCCTTGCAGGTCCACCGCCGGGCCCCTGATGTCAGGGTGCATAGGTGTATTCTTCGTGGAGGCGCCGTAATTTTCAGGAAGGTGCTCAGCCTTCCCCGGAAGCCACCCTTGCTCCTAGCAAAGCAATGCCTCTGGCCCAGCACCAGCCCCCCCCCGGGAAATTCGGAACTCCTTTTTGTACAAAACTACCCCTGGTTTGACCTCATCTTCCAGTCAAAAGAATTTTTCTCTGAATAAATGGCTCTTCAGTTGGAGGAGTTGCCCATTGAAGTTGGAGAGGGAGTTACACAGAGGATGGTTGCGTCCCCCCTCCCAGTGATTATCCCCATGTCATAAGAGGGAATGCAAAATAAAAGAATCAACTACATTGCTACATGACATAGAGATATAAGTATACTATCCTATCTAATTCGACAGAACCATTAACAATCAACAAGTCTAGAATACATAGGACATTATAAGACATATTCCTGCATTATTTAACTTCGAGTGTCAGGATCTGCATTCAGAGAGAAAAGAGGCCATATTTTGTGGGTGACCATCCCAAAGTCTAGATTTCTGAAAGGCATCATGGGAGGGGCCCAGTCTAGCATTCCCCTCCCCTCCTATTCTTATTTGAGCTTCTGGGCACTTTACAAGAACCTTAAAGATGTAATCTGAGAGGTCTCACCTGATTTCCTTTGTGACTTTTCTAATCTTAGTGGGAGGATTATAAACATTTATTATCAAATCAGGATTAGCTGCAACTTTAGTATGAGCTGCCATGGCATTTGTGACGTTTCTAATCTTAGTGGGAGTATTATAAACATTTATTATCAAATCAGGATTAGCTGCAACTTTAGTATGAGCTGCCATGGCAAAAGTGGGAAACAAATTTAAGCAGATAATTTCTGCTGTAATTGTTAAAGATATCCAAAGGGCTAAACCTGCTGAGGCTTGACCATTTTTGTCTTACTTGGCAGCTGGAATCATATGGAATATTTTTGTTCATTTTCCTGAATGCCCTATTGACCATAAAAAGACCAGTGCCTGCCATGAAGCAGGTGTGGGAGTTTGCCTGCTCCCCCTGAAGCACGTGGGGGCAGCCAGGCAATTGGGGCTGAGCACGGGAGTGCTGGCCAATCAAAAGGTGAGCTTAACAGCCAGGTCTGGGGGCAGCCGCCCTCCAAGGGCAGATCGGCCCAGCGCGAGTTCCCCACACACCCGCCCTCTTTGGGACCATGTGGGATTAGCTGGTCACTGTTTGGGGGGCCAAGCAGGAATTTTTGGACCTCCCTCAGATTGGATATTTCCCATTTCTTTTTTGGGATTGTCATGCCAGAGATACTAACTTGCAGGATCATCTCAGATAAATGTCTGTAAGTTTAGCCAGAATCAGTACGTTCTAAGATCTAAGTAAATGGGAAACAGCTGGTTAAGGCAGCAATCCCTAATTAGACTAGGACGGGGATTGGGGAATCCAGGAATAAAGATTCAGTCCTAGAGGCAGAATTATTCATGATGAAGGAAGACTCATGAACTTGCCTGAATACACACGTCTACGCGTTCCAAGCAAGCCAGTAGACTGAAGGCGATAGCTTGACGAATGCCAGGAATGCTGCACGTGGCCTTGAGGAAGCCAAGAGCCGCGGCAAGAATCTTCTTGAACTGTTCACCGTGAGGTATAGTCCGGGTGCAGGGCTGCTTAGAAGACCAAAAGTGTCTGCAAGCAAGCAAGCTTTGGCAGAGCAAACTCTGAAGCAAGTAGCCGAGCCAAAACGGAGGTGGAGTTCCAGGGAGAAAGGAACAACAAACTATTTGTTTAGGATAGCTAGCATAGTTAGGATTAGGATTTGTCTATTGTCTATTTTATATGTAAACTCCCCCTGTTTGTTTTAACCTCTTCAATTAAACCTTTATGTTTTATAAGCTGGGAGTCTGAATGAATCTCTGGGCAGTAGAGACTGTTTATGTGCCCTCCTCGCCTCTCCTAAGCTGAGCCCGATAGCCTTGGGAAACAAAGGGGACTCAGGATATCTGAGCACGCTACCTAATTAACGTTGAGTCCCTAGCATAAACTAAGGTCCTGAGTCGGAGGACCTACATTGCTCAAAAATAGAGAGAGCAAGATTATGATAGGGGCCCTTCGGGGTGGAGGAGCACATGACAAGCCTTAAGGCTTTGCAGCCGTAAACTGGAATGTGTCCTCCCCTCCCCTCTATGCACTGTCGTGCGGGCTGTGATCAGTATGGTCCAGAAGGGTCCTGGACCTGGCTCTGACCTGGGATGGGTTTGCCCTGTTAGGAGGCTTGCTTTGCAAGGCCAAGGCAACCCGTGCTTTAATGTGTTGGTGCAGATCAGCTTATATATAAATGAAATGCCCAGTTTAATCCAAAACTCGTGTTGTGTTTAATTCAAGGGGTGGGAGGGCAAAGCACTGAGCTGAGCTGAGCTGAACTGAACTGCTGAGAACCAGGCTATCGATTGTCCTGCTTCCAAACCTTTGATTAGACCGCCAGTCCCATTTCAAGAACACACACACCCAAACCACATAATCAGCTTTGAATGGCAGTGAGAAAAGCAGAGTAGAAATACATGACTGCACCCCTTTTGAATACTGGCCTGGACTGCCACATGACACCTCGCCTCCTCCGACTTCACCCTCCATCAGACACCATATCCAAACCTTCAGAAATTGCCTGAACCGGAGTTTGCAGCTCTCTCCAGCAGAGTGCAGCGGATAACTAAACTGCAGCATTGATGGGCCAGAAGACAAAGCCATTTCATTGGTGCAAGACTTCGTTGACGACCACAATGCTCTCACAAAACTGACTTCCATTTTATAATCCAACAAAAAAGAAGTTACCTTTTGCTTTATAATTGTTGGTCAGGTGCTCTCAAGGGGCTCCACACTGGGAATGGTTTTACCCACCTCCAAATAACCAAAGTGGGCCTAATCCTATAACAAGCAAATGTAGAGAAATCAAGTTAAGAAAATTAAGGGGTGAAGTTGGTCTCAAGGGCCAGTATCTTATCTGCTGTTGCAAAGATTGATAAGAAAGGTGTTATCAAGCAAAATGTCAGAAAGAGACATTCCCCTTTGAACACTGGCTTGTACTGCCATATGACATCTCTCCTCCTCAAAAGTCAACCTCCCTCAGACATCGTCCCCAAACCTCCAGAGATTGCCTGATCCGGAGTTCGCAACCCTATCCAGCAGAGGGAAGCATGTACCAGAAGACAAAGCCATTTTGTTGGTGCAAGAATTCAAGGACCACAATACTCTCACAAAACTGAATTCCATTTTATAATCCCAAAAAAAAGGAATTTATGTTCATTTTATTATTGTTGTTCAGGTGTTCTCAAGGAGCTCCACTTTGGGAATGGTTTTACCCATCTCCAAGAAACCAAAGTGGACCCAATTCTGTAACAGGCAAATGTAGAAAAGTCAAGTGAAGGAAATAAAGCTATGAAGTAGGTCTCAAAGGCTCGTTTCTTATCTGCTGTTGCAAAGATTGATAAGAAATCTCCGCATTGAGAAATCCTTATCTAAACTGCTGGCTCATCTCATGTACCGTGGCCATGACAACTGCTCTGGCTGTTGAGCTAATACATTAAATAAAGCAAAATCTCTGAGAACCTTCTGTAAAATTCACTGGAAAACCCATCCATTCCAGGATCTATCAGACCGAGCAGGGGATATTGTGCTGGGGAACTTGTCTGGTCTGTCTTTTGATCCACATGCTGCCTTCCCAATCAAATTCATTTACTCTCCTCCAGCTATCACTGGGAGAAAGCCAGGAGCATATCTCCTACTCAAGCCTGCTTCTGAAAACTTCATTATATTTCATAGATCACGGAAGGAGGGACTCATGCTTCAATGGCCCATAGGATATAATGGGGCTGAAATTGACATTCGACTGGCTGAAAGACTCCCAACCGGGTCGTACTGACCAAACTGACATGCGGGAGTCTTACTGCCAGCCGAAATTGATTCTGCCCAATTTGGCCAAATCCGAATGGGCCGAAAATTTTTTTCCACACCCCTAGTGCCTATATGAATCCAGGCATGTAGCATCTTTGCCTGGTTTCAAAACTATGATCTAGTTTCTTGCTATATGTCTGTAATAACACATTTTGCTAATAGACTGTTAAACAATGTTATCAAATGGGGTATCAAAATGTCACAGAACTATCTGTAAAATTCACTGGAGAACCCATCCATTCCAGGATCTATCAGACCGGGCAGGGGATATTATGACTGAGCAGGGGATATTATGGTCTGATCTTTGGTCCACATTCTGTCTTCCCAATATAAATCACTTAGTCTTCCCCAGCTAACACTGGGGAACAGGCAAAGCACGAATCTCCTACTCAAGCCTGCCTCTAAAAATGTCATTATATTGCATAGATCACAGGAGGAGGGACTCATGCAAATCCCATTTGAAGTCCATGAAGCAAGATATGCTCAAAAAGAATCTGACTTTATGAAGCTCACCTATTCCTTTGTCAGCCCTTCATCCTTCCTGCCATACAAAGCATTTTTTTCCCAAGTACATCATGAAATTAATCATACTTTTTGTATTTTTCTTGGTGACTACTCTGCGAGGTAAGTATATACATTATGGGAATTTTAGAACCATTGGTTTAGCTACACCTCCATTTGTATGAGGCTCTAAATTTATTGCAATGTTCCATTTTTCCAAGGGGCCTTTTCAGCCATTCGGCTCACATCATCAGGACCCGGAACACTGACACCCGGAGAGAATCTCAATCTGGTCTGTAAAGTCACAGACTTCTCTATCACTACGCAGTATTATAGTTGGCACTGGATCCGTCAGGCTCCTGGGAAAGGACTGGAATGGGTTGCAATAATATACCCCTATGGTGGGAACAAATACCCTTCTCTCCAAAGTCATGCCACCATTTCTGCAGATGGCTCCAAGAACCAGTTCTCCCTCCAGCTGAATTCAGTGACAGCTGCTGACTCTGCTGTGTATTATTGTGCCCGAAACACACAGTGAGACAAGGTCTACTGGATGTGCATCAAAAAAGGGGAACACAGGCTTCTCATTTTATTTCACATTTACTACCCTTAAGCAAGGAGGGGAGGAGAGAATAAAGATACTTCAAATAAATCAAGCAATCCATTGCCCAAATGATCCCATGATCCCTTCAATGTTCATGTGAAAAACTCATCACATCATAGGGGGAAAAACACTTAAATGTTCTGTTGCCACAGTTGATATGGGTGGAAGACAGTGTTGCAGGTATAGTTGCCATCAGGGGTCTTGTTGTAGAAAAAGAGCTGCCGGAGCTCATTAGCATAACTCATTAGCATAACTTATTTGCATATGCCACGCCCCCTGACATCACCGGAAGTGACAGAAGGCCACACCCCCTGACATCACCGGAAGTGTGTCAGAAGGCCCGGCTACTTACCCTCCTGCTTCATCCTCATTCCCAAACGGAATGAGGATCGAAGCAGAGGGCGGGGTAAAGAAGGGGCGGGGGGCGGGGCTTCACCACGTGACGGCCCCGCCCCCTAGAGGTTCTCTTCCGGAGCTCCGTACCTGAGAGCTCCCCCCCGACTAGAGCCCTGGTTGCCATATTTTACTCTTATCCTACCATTCCACAAGCAAAACTATCCATTTATTTATTAAAATATTTATACCCCACATTTCCTTTAGTTTAGGCCTGGAGCCTTCCTCCAGTCTAAAGAGTGTCCTTCCAATGTTACAGGCTCTTTGTTTGGAAGAAGGGCCTCATAAGTTGGAGGAACAGGAACATGGAGGATTGTTGGAGTGTTCCCTCTAAGCTGAGTTAGTGTGAGCTAGCTTACAGTTTTTTAGCCTCTGGCTCAAACCTTTTTGTCTTAGCTAAGAAAGGAGGGCTCCAGAGCAAACTAATTTATGCAGTAGCCAAATCGCTCGCTCACAACTTTAATGCCAGTCACTCACAAAGGAGAATTTTTGCTCACAAGACTCCACAGCTTAGAGGGAGCACCCCACTCCTTATCCCCAGGTCATAAAATGCACTCTCTGCCAATTTCTGCAGCTTGAAGACTCAAAGTTAATACACTATTTTCCTGGTCAGTTGTCAAACCTACGTACAGATGGAATGGTCTGGAGCAATGCTCCCTCTCAGCTGTGGAGTCCTGTGAGCAAAAATTCTACTTTGTGAGCTACTGGCATGAAAGTTGTGAGCAGGTGATTTGGCTACGGCATAAATTAGTGTACTCTGGTGCCATCTTTCCTGAGCTAAGACAAAAATGTGTGAGCCAGAGACTAAAAAACTGTGAGCTAGCTCACACTAACTCAGCTTAGAGGGAACACTGGCTCTGGAGCAGTCAATCTTCTGCCAAGTCAAGGAGATGCCACACCACAATCTAAAATCAATGCAGATGATCCATAATTACCAGCAGAATGGTTAACATCAAGAACCATAACATCCAAAGACGCAACCGCAATACAGCTGCTCTGGACACAGGTCACAGCGGCAAATTTAAATCATATGAACAACACTTTAACAACACTTACTGTCCCCAATAAGTTCTGAGAATCATGTGACAAAGGTGTAAGAATTCTTGGTTAGCACCTGCTCCCCACCACTAGCCAGAAGGACAATTCCAGGTGTTCTCTAGATAGAAGGAATGGTTGTTCACTTATTTACATATAAGTTTCAAATAACTCCTGGGTGTTTTGCACTGAAAAGGAGGCTGTCAGTTTCCTTGCTTCCATGCCTTTGATTGGCTGAATAAACCCTGTGTCCATCTCAAGATCAGAAGTTGTCTTTTGGATGCTCCGGCTAAATGAGTCTCTCTTTCACAGCCTGTCCCCTTCTCCATCTGCAGATGAGGAATTAATCTACAATGTCACACCCCTGCATGCCAGTTCTCCCCGCCAGTTCTTATCCCCAACCTAATCTCTGCTGTTTCATCCTCACTGAAAAGGCCCCAGCCAGCCAAGGTCTTTTCCTAATCCCACTCCTGAATCTCATAGAATCATAGAATGTTATAGTTGGAAGGGACCTTGCAGATCATCTAGTCCAACCCCCCCTTTCAACCATTACAGCCAGTTGTCTCATAAATTATACTAATAGTGCTAAAATCAGATTGGCCTCCTTCCCCACAAATCCCCAACAGGAGAAAAAAATGACAGATGTTTGTGGTCAGAAAGGACAAGTTTACCTTCCGAATCTTTTATCTCTTGAGGGCTGCTGTGGGTCTCACCAACTGTGAAGCGAAAACAATTCCCAAAGGTCCCCTCTTCCCCCTCTGGAAAGAATTGCCATACATATATCTTGTGGTATAATGTCACTGTTTTCAAGACCAGTCCTTCCAGAGTTCAGAAGAAGGCAGCTGTGCTCCTAGTGTGCTTGGTAAATCCCATATCTGATCTGGACCCACTCTTGTCAGGGCAGGTAGCCACGATCTGGTGCTTCCCAGGCCATCCCCCTGCAGACCGAAGTGAAAAAGATCCTTGTTTGAACTGCTGCCTTCGGGTAGAAGATATAGGACAATTAAAACAAGGACAAACAGATTAAAAAACAGTTTTTATTTGAGAGCTATTATTGCTTTAAATGCTGTATGAAGTTGGAATTTGGGCGACATTGGTGGTTTAGGTTGCAATGTGAACCTTAAGGGAGTTATGGGATGGTTGTGAATGGTTGTGTGAGTGTATATGTGTATGGCTGTAGATCACTGAAATGATTGCACCTTTAATTTCGTTGTACTGTGTACAATGACAATAAAGTATATTATTATTATCATCATCATCATCATCATCATCATCATCATCATCATCATCATCATTCCTGCATGTCCAGTGCTTTATGTGCATATAACAAATAGATGAGGCGAAATTGGGCGACACCCAGCAATATGCCAACAGAATAAAAAGTAAAGAACACAGGTGTTAAGGGCTGTATGTGATAACAAACAAGTCACCTATCATCTGGCAGTTTTTACTTTTTTTGTTCTGCTGGCATCTAACGAAATGACAGCTATTGGGTTGTTGTTGTTGTTGTTTGGTTTCTATATACTACATTTAATACTCTCCTAGTTGGATCTCCTACTGGACTCTAAATCTGTCTGGTCTTTGTCTACATTTTGTTCAATTATCACATTTTTTCCAGTGCCAAAACAGCAACAAAATATTTTGGCATCCTGATTTAGGGGGTGATGGACAATGTTCCCTCTAAGCTGTGGAGTCTTGTGAGTAAAAATCCTACTTTGTGAGCTACTGGCATTAAAGTTGTGAGCAAGTGATTTGGCTACTGAATAAATTAGTTTGCTCTGGAGCCCTCCTTCCCGAGTGAAGACAAAAATCTGTGAGCTGGAGGCTAAAAAACTGCGAGCTAGCACACACTAACGCAGCTTAGAGGGAACACTGGTGATGGGCCTATATGATTCCAGCCATGTGGCATCTTTGACTGGTTTCAAAACTACCATCAAGTTTCTTGCTATGTGTCTGGAATAACACCCTCTGCTAATACAATGTTAAAGAATGTTGTCAAATCGGTTATCAAACTGTATGTAAAATTCACTGGGAAACCCATCCATTCCAGGATCCACCATAATGGGCATGGAAGATGGTGCTGGGGAACTGTCATGGTCTACATGCTGTCTTCGCAATCTAATTCACTCACTTTCCCCCAGTTATCACTGGGGGTGGAGAAAGCCAGGAGCAAATCTCCTACTCAAGCCTGCTTCTGAAAACATCATTATATTGCACAGATCATGGGAGGAAGGATTCATGCAAATCCCACTTGATGTCTGTGGGGTAAGATGAGCTCAAAAGGAACCTGAAAATTAGGAAGCTCACTTCTGTTCCTTGATCTGAGCTTTATCTGTCTTGCCAAACTAAGCATTCTTTTAAATTACATCATGGAATTACTTATACTTTCTGTATTTTTCTTGGTGACTGCTCTGAGAGGTAAGTATATACTCTATGGGAATTTTAGAACCATTGGTTTAGCTACACCTCCACTAGTATGATGCCCTAAATTCATTGCTACATTCTCTTTTTCCAAGGGGCCTTTTCGGACATTCAGCTCACATCATTGGGGCCGGGAACAGTGAGACCCAGAGAGAATCTCAACCTGGTCTGTAAAGTGAAAGGATTCTCTATTACTACACAGAGTTATGCTTGGCACTGGATCCGTCAGGCTCCTGGGAAAGGTCTGGAATGGGTTGCATATATATACCCCTATGATGGGACCAAATACTACTCCTCTTCTCTCCAAAGCCGTGCCACCATTTCTGCAGACAGCTCCACAAACCAGTTCTCCCTTCAGCTGAATTCAGTGACAGCTGCTGACTCTGCTGTGTATTATTGTGCCCGAGAAGCACAGTGAGACAAGGACTAGTGGACATTCATCAAGAAAGAGGAACACAGGCTTCTAGTGTTATTTAGCATTTATAAGTCTTAAGTGCAGTGGGGGAGAATACAGACACTTCAAAAATAACAAGCAATCCTTTGACAAAATGATCCCACAGTCCCTTCAGTGTTCATGTAAAAAAATCACCCAGAATCATATAGGTCCATCACCCGCCTAAATCAGGATACCAAAATATTTTGCACAGTTTAACATTGCAGTAAGAGATTGGTGGCTCATTGGTTAAGACACTGAACTGCAGACCGGAAGATCAGTATTTCAGCAGTTCGAGACCAAGGTGCCGCATGACGGAGTGAGCTCCCATCTCTAGTTCCAGCTCCTGCCAACCTAGCAGTTCAAAAGCAAGAAATTGCAAGTAGATAAATACGTACCACTTCAGTGGGAAGGTAACAGCGTTCTGTGCGCCTTGGTGTTTAGTCATGCCGGCCACATGACCACGGAAATGTCTTTAGACAGCGCTGGCTCTTTGGCTTTGAAACGAAGATGAGCACCGCAACCCTAGAGTCAGATTCGACTGGCTTTCGAGCAAGGGAACCTTTACCTCTACCTTAACACAACTGTCGCACCTGCAGCAAAGAGAGCTATTAGAAATTAAGTGCCCTTACTTTTCCTCAAACCATCTGGTAATTAACAGAGCAATTCAAAATAGGGGTATGTATTTTCAGAATTATCAATTTAGGATTCCGCTGTTGGCAATAAACGTTTCTTTCGTTTTGGCGACTAGTCCTGCTACCACAATCATCTAATTTTATTTGGCCTCTTTTTGGATCATTTGCCAAGGGTCTCCTTACTAGTTTTTCATCTCCTCATCTCCTCTATCTATTTTCCTAAACGAGGTCTCAGTCAAATTGTGTCCTCCTGGATCATCACAAGAAAAGAACACTCCTATACTCTACATCCTTTACACCCAAACAAGGAAGGGGTCGGCCACGGGGAACATGGTGGGCATTCTGGAGAGTTTACACACACACACCCCAACTCATCCTCTTCAATAAATTAAGTAAAAAAGATCATTCCAACTTGTCCAATGCTTTATGTGCATCTAATAAAAGAAGAGCAATTGGACTTTTTTTTTGTTACTATACTGAATTTTACACTCTCCTAACTGCATCTCCTTACAGTTGACTGTAAATCCAGTCTGGTCTTTGTCCTCCACGTGGTGTATTATAGCTCTTAGTAAAGGTCAAGGTTTCCCTTGCTCGAAAGCCAGTTGCATCCAACTCTAGGGTTGCGGTGCTCCTCTCCGTTTCCAAGCCGAAGAACCAGTGCTGTCCAATGACTTCTTCTCAGTGGCCATGTGGCCAGCATGACTGGACACCAATTTGCACGGAACGCTTTTACCTTCCCACCAAAGTGGTACCTATTGCAACTTCTTGCTTTCGAACTTCTAGGTTGGCAGGAGCTGGGAACAGAGATGAAAGCTCACTCCATCACACGGCACTCAGGTCTTGTATTGCCGAACTACCGAACGTCCGGTCTACAGTTCAGTGTCTTAACCAATGAGTCACCAATCTCTTACTGCAATGTTAAACTGTCCACAGAACGCTGTTACCTTCCACCGAAGTGGTACCTATTTATCTACTTGCAATTTCTTGCTTTCGAACTGCTAGGTTGGCAGGACCTAGAACTAGAGATGGGAGCTCACTCCGTCATGCGGCACTTTGGTTTCGAACTGATGAAATACTGACCTTCCGGTCTGCAGTTCAGTGTCTTAACCAATGAGCCACCAATCTCTTACTGCAATGTTAAACTGTGCAAAATATTTTGGTATCCTGATTTAGGTGGGTGATGGACCTATATGATTCTGGGCATGTAGCATCTTTGCCTGGTTTCAAATATAGAGTCTAGGGCTTTTTTCCTATGTGTCAGGAATAACCCTCTCTGCAAATACACTTTTAATATGCAGATGATCCATAATTACCAGCAGAAGAACCATAACATCCAAAGACGCGACAGCAATACAGCTGCTCTGGACACAAGTCACAGCACACACACACACACACCAACTCATCCTCTTCAATAAATTAAGTAAAAAAGATCATTCCAACTTGTCCAATGCTTTATGTGCACCTAATAAAAGAAGAGCAATTGGACTTTTTTTTTGGTTACTATAACATACTGAATTCTATACTCTCCTAACTGCATCTCCTTATAGTTGACTGTAAATCCAGTCTGGCCTTTGTCCTCCACATGGTGTATTATAGCTCTTAGTAAAGGTAAGGGTTTCCCTTGATCGAAAGCCAGTTGCATCCAACTCTAGGGTTGCGGTGCTCATCTCCGTTTCCAAGCCAAAGAACCAGTGCTGTCCAAAGACTTCTCAGTGGTCATGTGGCCAGCATGACTGGACACCGAGGTGCACGGAATGCTGTTACCCTCCAAGTGGTACCTATTGCAACTTCTTGCTTTTGAACTGCTAGGTTGGCAGGAGCTGGGATCAGAGATGGGACCAGAGACGGGAGCTCCCTTCATTATGCGGTACTCGGGTCTCGAACTGCCGACCAACCGACCTTCCAGTCTGCAGTTCAGTGTCTTAACCAATGAGCCACCAATCTCTTACTGCAATGTTAAACTGTGCAAAATATTTTGGTATCCTGATTTAGGTGGGTGATGGACCTATATGATTCTGGGCATGTAGCATCTTTGCCTGGTTTCAAATCTAGAGTCTAGTTTTTTTTTTTCCTATGTGTCAGAAATAACCCTCTCTGCAAATACACTTTTAAACAAAGTTGTCAAATGGGGTATCAGAACCTCTGAGAACTGAAAAACCCATCCATTCCAAGGTCTATCAGACTGGGCAGGGAAGATGGTGCTGAGGAATTGGCATGGTCTGTCCTTTGGTCCACATGCTGTCTTCCCAATCTAGTTCACTTTGTCTAACACAGGGGCGAAGCCAGAAGCAAATCTCCTACTCAAGTCTGCTTCTAAAAAATGTCATTATATTGTATAGATCGCACAGGAGGAGGAACTCATGCAAATCCTATTTGAAGTCCATGGGGGCAAGATGAGCTCAAAAGGGAACTGAACATTTAGGAAACTCACCTCTGTTCCTTGGTCTGACATTCATCCTTCCTGTCTAATTAAGCATCCTTTTTTATTTTTTTCAATTACATCATGACATTAATTATATTTTTCTTGGTGACTACTCTGAGAGGTAAGTATATACTCTATGAGAATTTTAGAACCCTTGGTTTAGCTACACCTCCACTTGAATGATGCTCTGAATTCACTGAATGTTCTCTTTTTCCAAGGGGCCTTTTCGGACATTAAGCTCACATCAATGTTCTCTTTTTCCAAGGGGCCTTTTCGGACATTCAGCTCACATCATCGGGACCGGGAACACTGAGACCCGGAGAGAATCTCAATCTGGTCTGTAAAGTGACAGGAGTCTCCGTCACTCATAGCAGTTATGCTTGGAACTGGGTCCGTCAGGCTTCTGGGAAAGGTCTGGAATGGGTTGCATATATATACCCCTACAATGGGGACATATACTATGCCCCTTCTCTCCGAAGTCGTGCCACCATTTCTGCAGATGGCTCCAGGAACCAGTTCTCCCTCCAGCTGAACTCAGTGACAGCTGCTGACTCTGCTGTGTATTATTGTGCCCGAAACACACAGTGAGACAAGGTCTATTGGACGTCCATCAAGAAGGAGGAACTCAGACTTCTAGGTTCATGTAGCATTTGCAAGCCTTAAGCGTGGGGAGGGGGGAGAATACAGACACTTCAAACACAGCAAGCGATCCCTTGACAAAATGATCCCACAATCCCTTCAGTGTTCATGTTAAAAAAATCACCTCATCATAGAAACAAAAAACTTAAAAGTTCTGTTGCTGCAGTTGATATGGATGGAAGACAGTGTTGTATGAATGGCTCCCATATTTTACTCTTATCCTTCCACTCCACTGGGCAAAACTGTATCCATTTATTTATTAAAATATTTATACCCCACATTTCCTTTGCTTTAGCCCAGGGCCTTCCTCCAGTCTAAAGAGTGTCCTTCCTACATAAGTGGCTCTTTGGAAGAAAGGCCACATAAGTTGGAGAAACAGCAACACAGATGATGGTTAGATCCACCCCACTCCCCATCCCCAAGTCATGAAAAGGCATTATCTGCCAATTTCTGCAGCTTGAAGAAACAAAAGTTAATATGCTATTTTCCTGGTCAGTTGTCAAACCTACATAGGGGTGGAATGGTCTGGAGGAGTGAATCTTCTGCCAAGTCAAGGAGATCGAAAAGTAATGCACAGTATCCATTATTACCAGCAGAATGGTAAACATCAAGAATCACAACATCCAAAGATGCAACAGCAATACAGCTGCTCTGGACGCAGGTCACAACAGCGAATTTAAATGATATTAACAATGCTTTGTTAAATGTTTTAACAACACTTACTGTCCCCTGTAAATCCGAAGAAGAAGAAGAAGAAGAAGAAGAAGATGAAGAAGATGAAGAAGAAGAGGAGGAGGAGGAGGAGGAGGAGGAGATTGGATTTATACCCCACCTTTCACTACCCAATGGTGTCTCAGAGCAGCTTACAAACTCCTTTCCCTTCCCCTCCCCACAACAGACAACCTGTGAGGTAGGTGGGGCTGAGAGAGCTCTTGACAGAAACTGCTCTTTTTCAAGAACAGCTCTTATCAGAACAACGGCTTGCCCAAGGTCATCCAGCCAGGTGCTAGTGGAGGAGTGGGGAATCAAACCCGGTTCCCCTAGATTAGAGTTCGCGCACTTAACCACTACACCAAACTGGCTCTCCATGTGACAATGGTGTAAGTATTCTAAGTTAGCACCTGCTTCCCACCACTAGCCTGAAGTACAATTCCAGGTGTTCTCTAGGTAGAAGGAATGGTTGTTCACCTATTTACACATGTAAGTTGCAAATCACCCTTGGGTGTTTTGCACTGAAAACCAGGCTGTCAGTTTCCTTCCTTCCGTGCCTTTGAGTGACCGAATAAACCCTGTGTCCATCTCAAGATTATAGTTCTGTCATTCTTTTCCTTGAGTGATTTCTCTTTAACAAGAACTGTTGGGCTTCCAAAAGCTGTATTAAAAAGAAAAAGAAATATCTGGCCAAATCGGCTGCCGCTTTGGCAACCTCATAGGCTGGAAAACTGGACCACCCAAACTCTCCAGAGCTCTCTCTTTGGATATATGCTGTACCTCCTTCTCACGGTTTGGGAAACTGGAGACTGCGCGGTGATCAATTCTCAATTTTGGCCAGCTAGTCCGAAGCCAGATAAGAGATTGGTTTTGTATTCTTTTGCTAAACTCTTTTTCACAGCCTGTCCCCTTCGCCTGTTGCAGATGTTGGGAAACTGGAGACTGCGCGGTGATCAATTCTCAATTTTGGCCAGCTAGTCCGAAGCCAGATAAGAGATTGGTTTTGGATTCTTTTGCTAAACTCTTTTTCATGGCCTGTCCCCTTCTCCTGTTGCAGATAAGGAATTAGTCCACAATGTCACACCCCTGCATACCAGTTCTCCCCACCAGTAATAGCACTAAAGCAAAACTGGCCTCCTTCCCCACAAATCCCCAACAGGAGAAACACTGACAGATGTCTGTGGTCAGAAAATGGGCAAGTTTCCCTTCCGAATCGGGCATCTCATGAGGGCTGCTGTGGGTCTCACCAGCAGCGAAGCGACAACAATTCCCAAAGGTCCCCTCTTCCCCTCCTGAAAACGTTGCTATGCATATATCTTATGATATATTTTCACTGTTTTCAAGATCAATTCTTTCAGAGTTCAGAAGAAGGCAGATGTGCATCTAGTATGCTTGGCCAACCCCATATCTGAACTGGACCCAGGGCAAGTAATCACGATTCTGTGCTTCCCAGGCCATTTCCCTAAAGACCGAAGTGAAAAAGCATCTAGTATGCTTGGCCAACCCCATATCAGAACTGGACCCAGGGCAAGTAATCAAGTGAAAAAGATCATTCCTGCATGTCCAGTGCTTTATGTGCATATAGCAAATAGATTAGGAAAAATTGGACTGCACCCAGCAATGTTCCAACAGAATTATAGGTAGAAAAATGCCAGATATTATGGGCTTTGTGTGATAACAAACGAGTCACCTACCATCTGGCATTTTATACCTTTTTGTTCTACTGGCAGGGAACAAAAGGACCACAATACTAGGCTCTTCTTCACTGTCATTTTTGTCACTCATTTGTCCCTGTTGCTTCAAGGGTGTCCCCCCCCAAATGTGTTTTGCTCTCTCTAGTAATCCCAGAGGATGTGGGAAAGTGGGGGGGGGACACCCAAAGTGATAAGGGCTGTAACAGATATGCCAACCCCTCCAGGCCAACTGTGCTGGTTGAAGGAACAGGTTGCACAACAAAAGTACATATCACTTACGGAAATCTAAAACCCCCTAAGCATAAGGTAGTCTGCCACCAGGTCTTTTGGTGGTTCCCAACAGCTCTGGAATAAAAGACCAAACTTCCAGACTGGCTATGGAACTTAGTACACAAGGTCAGTCCTGCAGAGTAATCCACAGACTGAGCTAAAAGACAAAAGGTATTTAGTAGCAATAGTTCACGGTCCAAGGCAACAGATTTAGCCTTTGAGGTTCAAGAAGCACAAATGCCACGACAGAGTAAAAAATATAATTTGTTACAGGGCTCTTTCTGTAGCACATTAGGCCACACACCCTTATGTAGCCAATCCTCCAGATCTTACAAAGCTCTTCTTACAGGAGCTACTGTAAGCTCTTGGAGGATTGGCTACATTAGGGGTGTGTCGCTTAATATGCAAATGAGTACCTGCTACAAAAAGAGCCCTGTAATAAATGTGCAAACTTACTCTAAAACACAAAATTTTAGCAGATAAGGAAAACAAAAGCTCTCTGCATCACCAGCATAACTAATACTTAGAAAAGCAGTTGCAAAGGTATCATTCCAAGGTTCAAGGAGTTACAATAGTCCAAGATAACATGATGTTCCAAGTAAAGCCCATCTGGGTGGAATCAAGACATGATGCCGGTTGTAGGTTTGCTCTGGGACTATTGGCCTGGCTAGGCTTCATAATCCCAAGGCAGCACCATACCACAGACTGACACCTTATTTTATAGAAGAAAAAGGCTCTCTGACCAGTCTAGGCCTTTGACCACTCACAGACCAGAGAAGTGATGTAATCTTCTCCTTGTTACTAAGGCAAGTGGTATCCCATAATACTTCTAAGTAAGAGAATCAAACCTATACTGCAGCTTAAGGGTCCAACACTCCAACAGACAGGTATTAATCATTCTGGAATGTGCTAATTGGTTGATTGCTCTCAGGCCAGCACTAAGCCGGTATGGGCAGCTGCAAGCAATCAAGGTCACAGCTCTTCTTCGTTATCTAAGTCTCTAGGGAAAGTTTTTATGCAAACCCCTTCCAGGCCTCTAAGCCTGAACCAAGGATTTCATGTAGCCTCCAAAGCAAGCAAAAAATGGCTTTCCATGACAGGGACAAGCAAGGGACAAAAACAATAATGCAGAAGAGCCCACTCTCACATATCCTAATTCCATTTTACAATGCAACACAAAGGAAGCTGTGTTTACTTTATGGTTGTGGTGTGGTGCTCTCAAAGAGCCCCGCTTCGGGAACAATTTTACCCATCTACAAATAACTGATGTGCACCCAATTCTACAACAAGCAAGTGTGGAGAAATTAGGGGAAGGAATTAAAAGGTGTGAAGTAGGTCTCAAGGGCCTGTTTCTTACCTGCTCTCACAAAGAGTGATAAGAAAGGTGTTTTCAAGCAAAATGGCAGAAGGAGACCACCCATCACTCCTAAGAGGCCTTGAGAGACATAACTCATTTAAGTAAGCAAACGTTACAGCCATTATTAACCGAGAGAGGGTCAGATTTGACAAGATGTCAGGAAACCCGTCTTCAGCGTTCCAACAGTGGTGTTGTGGTGGTTATTTTTTTATTATTATTATTATTTATTTATTTTGGCTTCTACCCCGCTCGAACCCCCCAAGGAGTCTCTGAGTGGCTTACAGTTACTCTATTATCCCTAACTATGGCCACATCTTAATTAGGGTGGGGACTGCCCTACCGGCACCCTGTAGATGGAGCGGTTGTTCTTCTTATTCTGGGTTCGGCCCCTTGGATCTGGTACAAAGGAGTGACAAAAGTTACAAAACTACAATCTAGTTTCTTGCTATGTGCCTGGAATACTGCCCTCTGCTAAAGTATTGTTAAACAATTTTGTCATTTGGGGTATCAAAATCTCTAAAAACCATCTGCAAAATTTATTGGAAAATCCACCCGTTCCAGGATCAATTAAACTGGGCAGGGAAGATGGTGCTGGGGAACAGGCCTGGTCTGATCTTTGGTCCACATGATGTCTTTCCAATCTAATCCACTTACTCTCCCCAGGCTATCACTGGGGAAAAGCCAGGAGCGAATCTCCTACTCAAGTCTGCCTCTAAAAATGTCATTATATTGCAGAGGTTGCCAAACTTGCTTAATGTATAAGCCACATAAAATAAACGTCAGATGCTTGAGAGCCATAAGACATGAACAAATATTATGCATATATATTTTATTGGAAAATATGCAAATTTGCTTTTTATTAACATTATAGGACTTATACCTTTCAATCTGAATCTGACATGAAGACCACGTTTCTTGGACTAGTATGACATCAAACTGCTTGAGGTAGCTAATAAATTCAATGTCCTTGGCTTTATTTTGCCAGCCAGCCACATTCCAAGAGATGATCTTAATATCCAAGGTGGTAGGGAATTTAGATGGCAATGGGGTAGAAGTTATGAGTCAGTCTCCTTTGGTTAGTTGTTCAAGGGTACTGTTGGTGTTGTAAAATATAGACCCATTGCCCATACCTCTTGATATGTTCTTAATTATTTCGCTTGTACTTGGCCGCACAACCTCTTCCTTACTGCTCTGAGGGGGATTCTTAGCCGTTATTGAAGGCACATGGATTTCAGCTTGTATTAATGTCTCTGAGTTTCCCTTGAGTTCAGGTTGGACTTCTGTAGTAGAAGTTAAACCAATCAATTGAGGAGAAGGAGAGTTATGATGAGACATGTCTGGGCTGATTTCATAAAGACTTAGAGGAATTTCAGACAGGTGATATATTCTGGTTCAGGAATGGTTCCCAAATGGTTTCTGGTCTGACTTCAGACAGAACCGTTTTAGAACCAGTTCCCTACCGGAATATATTTGTACTTTCACACACAAACAATTCTGTTCCATTCAGAATTTCATAAAGACTTAGAGGAATTTCAGACAGGTGATATATTCCGGTTCAGGAATGGTTCCCAAATGGTTTCTGGTCTGACATTTCAGACAGAACCATTTTAGAACCAGTTCCCTACCGGAATATATTTGTACTTTCACACACAAACAATTCTATTCCATTCAGGAAATGGGGCTCAACCGTTTTACCTGTAGACCACTTCCAAGTAGTCTTCAGTTTCTTCTCTGTTTTTCTCCCCCGGGGGGAAATTCCCGGTTTTTTTTTTTTGAATGTTTGCTTTAGAGCATTATAGCACTATAACACTATAACATAACAGCAAAACAGCATTATAGCAACCCCATTGGAATGCCTGGAGTGTTGTGTTATAGCGCTATAATGCTATAAAGTGAACGTAAAAAAAAAAAGCCGATCACCTGCATAGGTGAAAAACGATGGGAAAAAGTGGTGCAGTCTGAAATGGCAAACCACTTCAGATCCAGCTCTTTACCGGAAGGGGAAAGCCATGTGTGAAATGGCAGCCCTATACCTGTTTACTCCATGACGGATCAAAAACGGCTTCAAACCAGCTTAAAAAGGGTAATGTGAAATTCCTCTTATTTTTGCATCCTCCAAGCTGTTTGTGGGCACCTCTTGTTTTCTAGTATCATTCTGTAGCATCAGTAGCTTTGTTCGCACTGTCTCCAGTCTGTTGACTATTGCACCTTGAACCTCTTTTGGGAAATTTGGGAAAGTTTTTATTAGGTCATCCTCCAAAGAGTTGTCAAGATCTATGCCTTCATACACATAGACTGAAGGGGATAATTTATCTGAGGATTTAGCTGCCCCCTGGACTGCATTCAAAATTGGAACCTCCTCCCCCTGACAAGAGAGGTCCATTAGATTAGGTAGCAGGGAGATTTGATCTTGCCTCCCTTTGGCCTCATTATGTTTCTTAACCAAAAGCAGTACAGGTTTCAGTGTATTTAAAAAGGTGTGGGCTGGGAAGATCCCCTTGCTCTTAAAAGTTGCACTCTGTTCCATTATTAAAGATGGGATCCTCTCACTGAAAAATGTGAGGAGGACCCTCTGCACCTGGTTTGGTTGGCTAATTATTTCTAGTTCTTTCAAATCGATTTCAGTGATTTTCAACTTAAGTAATAGACTCAGATGATTTAACACCTTCCACAGTGGTAATCCCCCTCGGTATCTGGAAATTGACAGACATTTTGGGGGGGGGGGGCTGGAAAAGCAAATTGAGTCTAGAGCTTTCATTACTATGTGACGGGGGGGGGGTTTGCTGTGGACTCTTTACTCCTCAGTGGAACGGAGGCATGTTAGCATAACTTACACAGCTACCAGACTTAACCTCTTCAGATTTCCTAGTCTTCCTCTCTACCAACTTCTCAAGCTCCTAATTAATTCCATTTAAACAGCCTGAAATATAGGTAACAGTCCTGAAAGTCAAATCTATTAACTTGGCCAGCATTCTTCTGTCATCATGACAGCTTCCATCATCTTCATCATTTAAAGAAATGATGTTTCTGTAACTTCTGGCTTTTTGGCCCTCTGTTTCTCTTCAGCTAGAATTGCATATTTATTTGAAGTTGAAATATTACATGCAACACTTTTGGGGGGAAAGTCAGCTATCTTGGTCTGTTTGCTCCCGAGGGAGAGATTACCTCAATGTCTCTCAGGCATTTTGAGCGTTTTCCAACACTCATTACAGTTTTGTTTATGGCAGTCAGACTCAGAAACTTTCAACAGCTGATAAGCAGTAGAGTCACCACTGAAGTCACCACACTATCTGAGTATCTGAAAACCTGACAGAAATGAGAGGAATTAATTAGGAGTCAACTTGCAGGCCTCCCCGTTCGCTGAGTCACCCTTCTCACCAATTAAAAAGGCATAGGATGGGAACAAAAGAAAGACAACAGATAAGGTTGTCAAGGCTACAAAGTCCTATGATAAAAACTTAAAAGAGCTTAAAAGAACAGCTTTGAGTAACATTAAAAAACTGTTAAAAGCAATTTAAAATATCTTAAAAGACTTAGCATTTCAGGAGACAAGGTAACAGCCGTCTGCAACTGGCGTCCACCGGAAGCAGGACTCCAACCAGGCTATCAACTGCATTACTTCCAAGCCTTTGTTAGACCACCAGAATATGCACACACACACACACACAACCACTGCGTAATCAGCTTGCAGTGTCAGTGAGAATAACAGAGTAGAAATACACTAAATAAATTAATAAATGGCGGCACCCCACCCTCTTGAACACTGGCCTGTGCTGCTATAAGACACCCCCCCCCCCAAATTTCACCCTCCCTCAGACACCTTCCCCAAACCTCCAGGAATTGCACAAACCAGAATTGGCAATTCTATCCAACAGAGGGCAGCAGATTCCTAAACTGCAACATTCATGTGCCAGAAGACAAAGCCATTTTGTTGGTGCAAGAATTCAATTACCACAATACCCTCACAAAACGTAGTGCCATTTTTATAATACAAAACAAAGGAAGCTGCCTTTGCTTTATGATTGTGATCAGGTGCCATCAAGGATCTCTACTTGGGGAATGATTTTACCCAACTCCAAATAACTGATGCGGACCCAATTCGATAACAAGCAAGTGTAGAGAAATTAGGTGAAGGAATTATACGTGTGAAGAAGGTCTCAAGTGCCTGTATTTTCTCTGTTCTCACAAAGAGTGATAAGAAAGGGTTTTCCAGCAAAATGACCTGAAGAGACATTGATTATCCACCCATCACTCTTAAGAGGGCTTAAGAGACATAACTCATTTAAGTAAGCAAACGGTATATCCATTATTAACAGAGTGAGGGTCAGATTTGACAAGATATCAGGAGACCTGTCTTCAAGGTTCCCACAGTGGTGCTGTAGTAGTTAGAGTATCAGACTATGATCTGGGAGACCGAAGTTCAAATAAGGGTTACCACCTCCACATATCCTAATTCCATTTTTACAATGCAACACAAAGGAAGCTGTGTTTACAATTCTGTGGCCATGAGAATTACTCTGGCTGTTGAACTGATGCATTAAAGAAAGCAATTGAAAATGGTGGTAGTGTTTTCTATATGTGTTTTCTTTAACTGCTTTCATTCACATGGTCTTGATGTGACAAAGGGGAATAAAAGGGACCCTTTCTCACTATGACCACTTGGAGGCAGCAATTTCATTTCTGATCAGGAATCACAATGCAATGAGTGTTGCTTCATCTGGGAATTAACAAAGCAATTCAAAAGGAGGGGTACGTCCTTTTGAAACCTTTAGTTTAGGATTGCACTGTGAGCGATAAACATTTATTTCCTTTAGACCACCAGCTGTCACGATTATCTAATTTTATTTGACCTCTCTTTGCATTATTTACTTAGGAGTTTCTCAGCAGATTTTGGCATCCTGATTTAGATGGGTGATGATCCTATATGATTCTGGGCATGTAGCATCTTTGCTGGTTCCAAAACTACAGTCGAGTTTTTTGCTATGTGTCTGAATAACCCCCTCTGCTAATACACTGTTAAGCAATGTCGTCAAATGGGGTATCAAATTTGTGAGAACTGTCTGTAAAATTCACTGGAGAACCCATCCATTCCTGGATCAATCAGACTGGGCAGGGGATATTGTGATGACTGGCCTGGTCTGATCTTTGGTCCACATGATGTCTTCCCAATCTAATTCACTTAGTCTTCCCCAGCTAACAGTGGGGGAAAGCCAAGAGCAAATCCTCTACTCAAATCTGCTTCTAAAAAAGTCATTATATTTCATAGTTCACAGGAGGAGGGACTCATGCAAATCCCATTTGAAGTCTCTGGGCAAGATATGCTTAAAATGAACCTGACATTTAGAAAGCTCACTTGTATTCCTGATCGGACCTTCATCCTTCCTGTCTAATTAAGCATTACATCATGAAACTAATTGTATTTTTCATATTTTTCTTGGTGACCACTCTGAGAGGTAAGTATATATGGGGATTTTAGAACAATTGTTTTAGCTACCCCTCCAATTGTATGATGCTCTGAATTCATTGCAATGTTCTCTTTTTCCAAGGGGCCTTTTCAGACATTCAGCTCACATCATCGGGACCGGGAACACTGAGACCTGGAGAGAATCTCAATCTGGTCTGTAAAGTGACAGACTTTTCTATCACTACTCGGGATTATGCTTGGAACTGGATCCGTCAGCCTCCTGGGAAAGGTCTGGAATGGGTTGCATATATATACCCCTATGATGGGACCAAATACTACGCCTCTTCTCTCCAAAGCCGTGCCACCATTTCTGCAGACAGCTCCACAAACCAGTTCTCCCTTCAGCTGAATTCGGTGACAGCTGCTGACTCGGCTGTGTATTATTGTGCCCGATAAGCACAGTGAGACAAGGTCTATTGGACATTCGTCAAAAAAGAGGAACACGGAATTCTTGTTTTATTTAGCATTTACAAGTCTTAAGCATGGGGAGCGGGGAGAATAAAGACTCTTCAAAAATGCAAGCAATCCTTTGACAAAAAGATCTCATGATCCCTTCAGTGTACATGTAAAAAACTCACCACATCATACAAACAATAATCTTAAACGTTCTGTGGCCACAGCTGAGATGGGTGGAAGATAGGTTTGCCAGTATGGCTCCCATATTTTCCTCTTATCCTTCCACTCCACTGGGCAAAACTGTATCCATTTATTTATTAAAATATTTATACCCCCACATTTCCTTTGGTTTAGGACTGGAGCCTTCCTTCAGTCTAAGGAGTGTCCTTCCAACGTAAGTGTCTCTTTGTTTGGAAAGGCCACTTCAGTTGGAGGCACAGCAACATACAGGATGGTTGGAGCGGCCCCGTTCCTTATCCCCAGGTCATAAAAAGGCACTCTTTGCCGATTTCTGCAGCTTGAAGACACAAAAGTTAATATGCTATTTTCCTGGTCAGTTGTCAAAACAACCTCATGAGGCAACCTCATGAGGCAACGTGGTAGGCCGGAGCCAATCAGGACAGAAGCCAGCTGCGGCAGGGCGCGCTGTCATGCACTGAGGGACCATCCCCGGAAGGAGTCACTGTGGTCGAAGAAGATCTGCACCGAGACATCGTCACCCGGGACTAAGAACCTCCACAGAAACAACAACCAAGACCCTGCCATGGGTGCCTGATAGGTAGTCATTTCCCCTCAATGTGTGGCCCTAGTGAGGTAATGTAATTAAATTGTACTATGTAAACCACTCAGAGCCCTTCGGGGGTGAGCGGTCTAGAAATCGAAAGTTAAATAAATAAATTAAATAAATAAGCCTACAGGTGGAATGGTCTGGAGCAGTAAATCTGCCAAGTCAAGGAGATGACACACCACAATCTAAAAGCAATGCACAGGATCCATAATTACCAGCAGAATGGTAAACATTAAGAACCATAACATCCAAAGACACAACAGCAATACACCTGCACTGGAGGCATGTCACAACGGAGAATTTAAATCATATTAACAACGCTTTGTTAAATGTTTTAACAACACCCCGTAAGTCCTGAGAATCATGTGACAAAGGTGTAAGAATTCTTAGTGAGCACCTGCTCCCTGCCATAAGCCATAAGGACAATTCCAGGTGTTCTCTGGGTAGAAGGAATGGTTGTTCACCTATTTACATATAAGTTACAAATAACCACGGGGTGCTTTATACTGAAAACAGGCTGTCAGTTTCCTTGCTTCCATGCCTTTGAGTGACTGAATAAACCCTGTGTCCTTCTCAAGGTTATAGTTTTGTCATTGATTTCCTCATTTGATTTCTCTTTAAGAAAAACTCTTGGGTTTCCAAAGGCTGTATTAAAAAGAAAGAAAAAATATCTGGCCACATTGGCTGCCACTTTGGCAACCTCATTTGCTGGAGAATTGGACCACCCAAACTCTCCAGAGCTCTCTCGTTGGATATATGCTGTACCTCCTGATGCTTCTCACAGTTTGGGAAACTAGACAATGCACAGTGATCAATTCTCAATTTTTGCCAGCTTGTCCAAAACCCGATAAGAGATTGGTTTTGGATTCTTTTTCTAAACTGGTCTCTCTTTCACGGCCTGTCCCCTTCTCCTGTTGCAGATGAAGAATGATGTGTGCCTGTTCTCTCGAACAGTAATAGCACTAAAGCCAGACTGGCCTCCTTCCCCACAAATCCCCAACAGGAGAAACACTGACAGATGGTTGTGGTCAGAAATGGGCAAGTTTCCCTTCCAAATTGGGCATCTCATGAGGGCTTCTCTGGGTCTCGCCACCTGCGAAGCCACAGCAGTTCCCAAAGGTACCCTCTTCCCCTCTTGAAAGAGTTGCTATGCATAAATCCTGTGATATATTTTCACTGTTTTCAAGATCAGTCCTTTCAGAGTTCAGAAGAAGGCAGATGTGCTCCTGGTGTGCTTGGCCAATCTCACATCTGAACTGGACCCACTCTTGTCAGGGCAGGTGGCCACGATCCGGTGCTTCCCAGGCCATTCCCCTACAGGCCGAAGTGAAAAAGATCATTCCTGCGTGTCCAGTGCTTTATGTGCATATAACAAATAGATTAGGAAAAATTGGGCTGCACCCAGCAATGTGCCAACAGAATGATAGGTAGAAAAAGGCCAGATATTATGGGCTTTGTGTGATAACAAACGAGTCACCTACCATCTGGCATTATATCTTTTTGTTCTACTGGCAGGTAACAAAAGGACCACAATACTAGGCTCTTCTTCACTGTCATTTTTGTCACTCATTTGTCCCTGTTGCTTCAGGGTTCCCCCCCCCCAAAAAAATGTGTTTTGTTCTCTCTAGTAATTCCAGAGGATGTGGGAAAGTGGTGTGGGGGGAACCCCAAAGCAATAGGGACAGGCAAGTGAAAAAATGACAGTGCAGAAAAACCCACCCTCACAAATCCTAATTCCATTTTGCAATGTAACACGGAGGAAGCTGTGCTTACTTTACTTTATGATTGTGGTGAGGTGCTGTCAAGGAACCTCACTGATGCTGGCCCAATTCTACAACTAGCAAGTGTAGAGAAATTAGGGGAAGGAATTAAAGGTGAGAAGTAGGTCTCAAGGGCCTGTTTCTTATCTGCTCTCACAAAGAGTGACAAAAAAGATGTTTTCAAGCAAAATGGCAGAAGGAGACCACCCATCACTCCTAAGAGGCCTTGAGAGACATAACTCATTTAAGTAAGCAACCGTTACAGCCATTATTAACCGAGAGAGGGTCAGATTTGACAACATGTCAGGAGACCCGTCTTCAGAGTTCCAACAGTGGTCTTGTGGTGGTTAGAGTATCGACTTGGATCTGGGAGGCCCAAGTTCAAATAAGGGTTCCCAACCAACCTCTGTATTGAGAAATCCCTTTCACTAAACTTCTGGCCCATATCATCGACTGTGGCCATGAGAATTACTCTGGCTGTTGAGCTCATGCTTTAAATAAAGCAATTGGAAATGGTGGTTGTGTTTTCTATATGTGTTTTCCCTATATACTTTCTTTAAGTGCTTTTGTTAACATGGCCTTGATGCAACAAAAGGGAAATAAAAGGGACCCTTTCTCACTACGACCACTAGGGGGCAGCAATTTTGTTTCTGATCAGATGTTGAGGTGGTTAAAGCACCAGACTTGTATTTGAGAGACCCAAGTTTAAATAAGGGCTCCCACCTCACTGCTAAGAAATCCCTCTGGTTAAACTGCTGGCCCATATCATGGATAGTGGCCATGAGAATTACACTGGGTGTTCAGCTAATGTTTTAAATGAAGCTATTGGAAAAGGTGGTAGTGTTTTCTATATGTGTTTTCTATATATGCTTTCTTGGTCTTGATGAAACAAAAAGGAAATAAAGGGACCCTTTCTCACTATGACCACTTGGAGGGAGCAATTATGTTTCCGATCATGAATCACAAAGCAATGAGTGCTGCTTCATCTGGGAATTAACCGAACAATTCAAAAGAGGGGCAACGTCTTTAGGATTGCACTGTGAGTGATCAACATTTATTTCCTTGTGGGCACTAGTCTTGCTGCCAGAATTATCAAATTCTATTTGGACTCTTTTTGCATCATTCACTTAGAGGTTCCTCAGCAGACCTTGGCATCTTGATTTAGGCGGGTGATGACCCTATATGATTCTGGGCATATAGCATCTTTTTCAAGTTTCAGAACTACAATCTAGTTTCTTGCTATCTGTCTGGAACAACCCCCTCTGTTAATACGCTGTAAAAGAAACTTGTCAAAATGGGAAATCAAGATATCTGAGAACTGTCTGTCAAACCCATCCAGTCCAGGATCAATCCGACTGGTCGGGGGATATTGGGCTGGGGAACTGGCATCTTTGGTCCGCTTGCTTCTCAATTACCTTCCCTTCCCCCCCCCCCAGCTAAAATGGGGGGGGAGCCAAGAGCAAATCTCCTACTCAGTCTTGCTTCCAAAACACGCCATTATATGTCATAGATCACAGGAGGAGGGACTCATGCAAATCCTATTTGAAGGTCATGGCGGTAGGATACGTTCAAAAGGAACCTGTCATCTAGGAAGCTCGCTTCTATTCCTCAGTCAGAGCTTCCTCCTTCCTGTCTAATTAAGCATTCTTTTTTTTTTTCAATTACATCATGAAATTACTTGTATTGTTCATATTTTTCTTGGTGACTACTCTGAGAGGTAAGTATATACTCTATGGGGATTTTAGAACCATCGATTTAGTTATGGCTCCAGTAGTATGATGTTCTGAATTCACTGCAATGCTCTCTTTTTCCAAGGGGCCTTTTCGGACATTCAGCTCACATTATCGGGACCGGGAACACTGAGACCCGGAGAGAATCTCAATCTGGTCTGTAAAGTGACAGGAGTCTCCATCACTGACAGCAGTTATGCTTGGAACTGGATCCGTCAGCCTCCTGGGAAAGGACTGGAATGGGTTGCATATATATACCCCTACATTGGGGGCAAGGGCTATGCCTCTTCTCTTCAAAGTCGTGCCACCATTTCTGCAGATGGCACCAGGAACCAGTTCTCCCTCCAGCTGAACTCAGTGACAGCTGCTGACTCTGCTGTGTATTATTGTGCCCGACAAGCACAGTGAGACAAGGTCTATTGGACATTCATCAAAAAAGAGGAACACAGACTTCTAGTTTTATTTAGCATTTGCAAGCCTTAAGTGTGGGGAGGGAGGAGAATAAATACAGCAAGCGATCCTTTTGACAAAATGATCCCATAATCCCTTCAGTGTTCATGTAAAAAACTCACTGCATCATGCATACAATAATCTTAAACCTTCTGTTGCCACAGACAGTGGAAGACAGTGTTGCAAGTATGTTTTCTATATTTTACTCTCATCCTACCAGTCCACTAAGCAAAACTGTATCCATTTATTTATTAAAATAGTTATACCCCACATTTCCTTTAGTTTAGGCCTGGAGCCTTCCTCCAGTCTAAAGAGCTTCCTTCCAATGTGTCTCTTTGTTAGGAAGACGGGCCACATAAGTTGGAAGAACAGCAACACAGAAGATGGCTGGATCCACCCCACTCCTTATCCCCATGGCATAAAAAGGGATTCTGTGCAAATTTCTGCAGATTGAAGACACAAAGGTTGATGTGGTATTTTCCAGGCCTGTTGCTAAACCAACCTACAGGGGGAGCGGAGAAAACCAGTGACTCTATTACCAAGACAAGGAGGCACCACACCACAATCTCAAAGCAATGCACAGGATCCGTAATTATCAGTGGAATGGTCAACATCGAAAACCATAAAATCAAAAGATGCAACAGCAATACAGCTGCACTGGACACAGGTCATAATTAAAAAATTAAATCATATTAACAACACTTTGTTAAATCATTTAACAACACTTACTGTCCCCAGTTAGTCCAGAGAATCATATGACAAGGATGTAAGAATTCTTAGTTAGCGACTGCTCCCCGCCACTAGCCAGAAGTACAATTCCAGGTGTTCTCTGGATAGAAGGAATGGTTGTTCACTTATTTACACATGCAAGTTGCAAATAACCCCTGGGTGTTTTACACTGAATAGGAGGCTGTCAGTTTCCTTGCTTCCATGCCTTTGATTGACTGAATAAATCCTGTGTCCCTCTCAAGATTACAGTTTTGTCATTCTTCTCCTCGGGGGATTTCTCTTTAACAAGAACTGTTGGGCTTCCAAAAGCTATATTAAAAAGGAAAAAAAAAAGTGATTAACACTTGGAATTCACTGCCACAGGAAGTGGTGGGTGCTACAAGCATGGACGGCTTCAAAAGGGAATTAGATAAGCATATGGAGCAGAGGTCCCTCAGTGGCTATTAGCCACAAGGTATAGATAGGGGCTCTGGGGCAAGTGATGCTCTGTCTTCTTGATGCTTGTTGGGGGGGTCAACAGGGGGAGGGCTTCTAATGTCCTGGCCCCACTGGTGGACCTCCTGATGGCACTGGTATTTCTGGCCACTGTGTGATACAGAGTGTTGGACTGGATGGGCCTTTGGCCTGATCCAACATTGGCGTCTCTTATGTTCTTAATTCTCAGTTATTGCCAGCTATGCCAAAGCCAGATAAGAGATTGGCTTTTGAATGCTCCCACTATACTAGCCTCTCTTTCACAGTCTGCCCCCTTCTCCTGCAGCAGATGAAGAATTAATCTACAATGGGTAATTCTGCACAAGGCCTTATATCCTGGTTCAACCCAGCCTCAGAACTTATATTCTACACTACAGTCGAGTTCACCCCTGTAATTATCTTGGGGTATTTTTACATTCTACACTACAGTCGAGTTCACCCCTGTAATTATCTTGGGGTATTTTTGTTTCCACATTACACTGTGGTCACCTCAGTTTTGCCCCATACTTGTCCAGGGATAAATGCAAGGTATTCTGTCGCAAGTTCAACTCTGATAAAACCAGGGGTGAGATCCAAGTGTGGAAAGGACCAATGTATGCCAGTTGTCCCCGCCAGTAATAGTATTAAAGCCAGATTGGCTTACTTCCCCACAAATCCCCAATAGGAGAAACACTGACAGATGTCTGTGGTCAGAAACAGACAAGTTTGCCTTCCAAATCAGGCATCTCATAAGAGCTGCTATGGGTCTCACCAGCTGTGAAGTGGCAACAATTCCCAAAGGACCCTATTCCCCTCTTGAAAGAGTTGTCATACATATATTTTGTGATACAGGGTCACTTTTCAAAATCAATCCTTTCAGAGTTCAGAAGAAGACAGATGTGCTTCAAGTGTGCTTGGCCAATCCCATATCTGAACTGGACCCACAATTGTCAGGGCAGGTAGTCATGATCCGGTGCTTCCCAGGCCATTCCCCTACAGACTGAAGTGAAAAAGATCATTCCTATATGTCCAGTGCTTTATGTGCATACAACAAATAGATGAGAAAAAAAGTGGACTGCAGCCAGCAATGTGCGAACAGAACGATAGGTAGAAAAAATGCCAGATATTACAGAATTGTGTGATAACAAACGAGTCACCTACCATCTAGCATTTTTTTATCTTTTTGTTCTGCTGGCATCTAACAAAGGGACAGCAATTGGTTTTTCATTTGGTTGCTATATACTACATTTAATGCTCTCCTAACTGGACCTCCTAGTGGACTCCAAATCTGTCTGGTCTTTGTCCACATTTTGTTGAATTATCACATTTATTCTACTGCAAAGAAGCAGCAAACTATTTTGGCATCCTGATTGTGGCTGGTGATGGGCCTATATGATTCCAGGCATGAGGCATCTTTGCCTGGTTTCAAAACTACCATTGAGTTTCTTGCCATGTGTTTGGAATAATGCCCTCTGCTAATGCACCGTTAGACAATGCTGTCAAATCGGTTATCAGATTCTCTCAGGACTATTTGTAAAATTGACTGGGAAACCCATCCATTCCAGGATCTATCAAACTGGGCAGAGAAGATGGCACTGGAAAACTGTCATGGTCTGTCTTTTGGTCCACATGCTGTTTTCCCAATTTAATTCACTTACTCTCCCCCAGCTAACACTGGGGAAAAGACAGGAGCAAACCTCCTACTCAAGCCTGTTTCTAAAAACATCATTATATTACATAGATCACGGGAGGAGGGATTCATGCAAATCCCATTTGAAGTCTGTGGTGTAAGGTGAGCTCAAAAAGAACCTGAAAATTAGGAATCTCACTTCTATTCCTTGGTCAGAGCTTCATCCTTCCTGCCAAACTAAGCATTCTTTTTCAATTACATCATGAAAATAATTATATTTTTCATATTTTTCTTGATGACTACTTTGAGAGGTAAGTATATACTACATGAGAATTTTAGAACCATTGGTTACCTATACCTCCAACTGTATGATGCCCTGAACTCCTTGCAATGTTCTCTTTTCCCAAGGAGCCTTTTCGGACATTCAGCTCACATCATCGGGACCAGGAACACTGAGACCCAGAGAGAATCTGAATCTGGTCTGTAAAGTGACGGGAATCTCCATCACTGACAGCAGTAATGGTTGGAACTGGATCCGTCATCCTCCTGGGAAAGGTCTGGAGTGGGTTGCAGGACTATACCCCTATGGTGGGAGCATATACTACCCCTCTTCTCTCCAAGGTCGTGTCACCATTTCTGCGGACAGCTCCACAAACCAGCTCTCCCTCCAGCTGAATTCGGTTACAACTGCTGACTCTGCTGTGTATTACTGTGGCCGAGAACCACAATGAAACAAGGTCTATTGGATGTTCATCAAAAAAGAGGAACACAGACGTCTAGGTTTATTTTGGATTTACAAGTCGTAAGTGCAGTGCAGGAGATCAAAGGCATGATCCTATAATCTCCTCAATGTTCATGTAAAAAAACAACAACCCACCACTGGAAAACAGTGTTGCAAGAATGATTGCCCCCAGATATATTTCAATGCTCTTGTTCTTGTGCCATTGGCAGCAACTTGCCAGCAGGTGTTAGTGGGTTAAATCTTACCCCAATCATACCCCTCCACTGAGTAAAATTTATTCTTTTTTAAAATAAAATGTTTATACTACAATGCACCATTGGCTTACGTTTGACCTCATCTGCCAGTCAAAAGAACCTTTCTCCGACAAAGTTCTTCTTTAATTGGAGGAAGAGTCACTGAAGTTGGAGAGGGAGTTACCAAGAGGATGGTTGGATCCCCCTTCCCAATGACTATCCCTATTTCATAAGAGGGAAACATCTGCTGATTTCTGAAGGTTGTAGAAGACACAAAAGCTCGTATGTGATTTTCCGGGGCAGTTGGAAAACTAATCTACAGGGAAAGCTGCCTAGACCAGTAACTCTGCTAGAAAGACACGAAGATTCCACACCACAATCTGGAGATAGTTGATTGAATCCATAATCCCCACTACAGTGGAAATCACACTAAACCAGAACAGCAAAAGATGCAACAGCAATACAGCTGCATGGGAGGCATTTCATGAACATTAATATATATCACACTAATAGCAGTTTGTCAAATCCTTATTCCCCCAGTCCTGTGAAACATTCGACAAAGGTGTAGGATTTTTTTATTAGCAACTGTGACACATACACCCCACTTTTCTGGGGGTTCTCTGAGTAGAAGGAACGGTTGTTTAGTTGATTTACATGTATGGACTGGATATGCCCTGGGATTTTTAGGCTGAGAACCAGCCTCCAATATCGGTAAAGGCTCCTAACCATTTTTCCTTATGATGAACAAAAGAGGAAGATGGTCTGACAACAATTGATTTCGTACTGAAAACTGAACTACTCTCCGAATAATTTAATGAGTGTAGTGTATCAAGCTCTGACAGGGTCGGGCATGCCTGGACTTGTCCAGGCACAAATACAACAAGCTTCAGATTAAAAGACAATGGGCAAGTAGGATCCTAGCCAGGCCCAATGAAAGGGCTAGGTCCCAGGCCAAGAGGCCAATAGGTCTCTTGGTTACTGTAAATAGCCAATCGGGAGTGGGGGGGTGTTTGGGTGGTGGGTTTCTCTGAGGGAATATAAGCCGGCCTGCGAGCCGGTTAAGGTGTCTTTGTTCCTGACTAAATAAAGGTATGCTTAGCTGAAATCACTCTCCGGATGCATACTTTTCAATGAGACAAAATAAAAGAATGAAAGCAGTGTGAGAGGCACGAATGTCGGGTGGATTTTAAGGTTGTGATCACATGGGAAAATCTCGCAAGCGCCCTGCACCCATCCACAACTGGTCTCGCCCTCCAGAAGAAGCGAAGTTAAAAAATACCTGGGAAAGTGCAGTAGCAAATGGGTTTGCGACGGGCCGCAGATGGACTTCCCCTTGTGATCACTCCGGCGTGCTCCCATTGTATCAGTGATCCCTAGCTGAAGCACATCGGAAACACACGGGGCGAAGAAAAAACCCCGATTCACCCACCGTTATGTCTGATTGTGCAGTGACAGGTCAAATTACTACTCCCACTCCCCCATTATCTGGCATGTGTGACCACACTCAAAGAGTGACAAAAAAGGTATTTTCAAGCAAAATGGCAGAAAGAGACCACCCATCACTCCTAGGAGGGTTTGAGAGACATAACTCACTTAAGTAAGCAAACAGTATATTTATTATTAACAGACAGAGGATCAGATTTGAGGAAACGTCAGGAAACCCAACTTCAGGGTTCCAACAGTGGTGTTGTGATGATTAGAGTATCAGACTTGGATTTGGGAGACCCAAGTTCAAATAAGGTTTCCCACCTCTGCATTGAGAAATCCCTTTAGCTAAACTGCTGGCCCATTTTATGTACTGGCTATTGAACTAATGCATTAAATAAAGCAATGGGAAAGGATGGTTAGTATTTTCTAGATGTATTTTCTATATGTGCTTTCTTTAAGTGCTTTTGTTAACAAAGGGAAATAAGGGGACCTTTTCTCGCTATGACCACCTGGAGGCAGCAATTTCATTTGTGGTCCCAAATCATGATGCAATGAGTGATGCTTCATCTGAGAATTAACAGAGCAATTCAAAAGAGGGGTACGTCCATTTGAAACCATCGGTTTAGGATTGCAGTGTGAGTGATAAACATTTTGGCCACTACTCCTGTTGCCACAGTTATCTAATTTTATTTGACCTCTTCTTGCACCATTTACTTAGGGGGTCTTCAGCAGATTTTGCATCCTGATTTAGACGGGTGATGGGCCTATATGATTCTGCATATGTGGCATCTTTGCTGGTTTCAAAACTACAATCCAGTTTCTTGCTATGTGTTTGGAATTCCCCCTCCAGGCTAATAAACTGTTAAAGAATTTTGTCATATGGGGTATCAAAATCTCTGAGAACTGTCTGTAAAATTCACTGGAGAACCCATCCATTCCTGGATCAATCAGACTGGGCAGGGGATATTATGTCGGGGAGCTGGCCTGGTCTGATCTTTGGTCCACATGATGTCTTCCCAATCTAATTCACTTACTCTCCCCCAGCTAAAATGTGGGGAAAGCCAAGAGCAGATCTCCTACTCAATCCTGCTTCTAAAAACATCATTATATTGCATAGATCACAGGAGGAGGGACTCATGCAAATCCCATTTGAAGTCCAAAGGGGGTAAGATGAGCTCAAAAGGAACATGAACATTTAGGAAGCTCACTTCTATTCCTCAGTCAGAGCTTCCTCCTTCTTGTCTAATTAAGCATTCTTTTTTTCCAATTATATAATGAAATTAATTGTATTGTTCATATTTTTCTTGGTGACTACTCTGAGAGGTAACTATATACTCTATGAGAATTTTAGAACCCTTGGTTTACCTACATCTCCAACTGTATGATGCTCTGAATTCATTGCAATGTTCTCTTTTTCCAAGGGGCCTTTTCGGACATTCAGCTCACATTGTCAGGACCGGGAACACTGAGACCCGGAGAGAATCTCAATCTTGTCTGTAAAGTGACAGGAGTCTCTGTCACTGTAAACAGTTATGCTTGGAACTGGTTCCGTCTGCCTCCTGGGAAAGGTCTGGAATGGGTTTCATATATACACCCCTCTGGCGGGGGCAAATACTATGCCCCTTCTCTCCGAAGTCGTGCCACCATTTCTGCAGACGGCTCCAAGAACCAGTTCTCCCTCCAGCTGAATTCAGTGACGGCTGCTGACTCTGCTCTGTATTATTGTGCCCGATGAGCACAGCGAGAAAATGTCTATTGGACATTCATCAAAAAAGAGGAACACGGGCTTCTCATTTTATTTAGCATTTACAAGCCTTCAGCGCGCATGTGTGGGGGAAACAAAGACACTTCACCTACAGCAAGTGTTCCTTTGCCAAAATGATCCCACGATGCCTTCAATGTCCATATAAAAAACAACCACATCATACAAACAAGCTTCTTAAGAGTTCTCTTGCCACAGTTGATATGGGTGGAAGACAGTGGTGCAGTGGGAGGGGCTTCTAGTGTCCTGGCCCCACTGGTGGACCTCCTGATGGCACCTGGTATTTCTGGCCACTGTGTGACACAGAGTGTTGGACTAGATGGGCCTTTGGCCTGATCCAACATTGGCGTCTCTGATGTTCTTATGTTCTTAAGGATGGCTTCCATACTGAACCCTTATCCTACCACTCCACTAAGCAAAATTATATCCATTTATTAATTAAAATGTTTGTCCCCCACTTTTCGTTTGGTTTATGCCTCCAGTCTGAAGAGTGTCCTTCCAACCTAAGTGGCTCTCTGTTTGGTGGAAGGGCCACATACGTTGGAGGAACAGCAACATAAAGGATGGTTGGGTCCACCCTACTCCTTATCCCCATGGCATAAAAAGGAATTCTCTGCCAATTTCTGCAGCTTGAAGACACAAAAGTTAATATGCTATTTTCCTGGTCAAACCTACCTCCAGGGAAAGCTATTTGGACCTGTAACTCTTCTACCAAGACAAGGTCATTCCACACTACAATCTGAAAGCAGTTTACGGGATCCATAATTACCACCAGAATGGTAAACGTCAAAGACCATAACATCAAAAGATGCAACAGCTATACAGCTGCACTGGAGGCATGTCACAACTGCCAGTTTAATAGCACTTTGTCATTCCCCTGACCCCAGTGAGTCCTGAGAGTCATGTGATAAGGGTGACAGAGCTCTTAGTCAGCAACTGCTCCCCACCATTAGCCAGAAGTACAATTCCAAGTGTTCTCTGGGTAGAAGGAATAGTTGTTCACACATTTAAAACTATGTCGTAAATAACCCCTGGGTGTCTGGTAACCAGGCCGTCAGCTCCCTTGCTTTCAAGCTGTTGATTGACTGATTAAACGACACACACACACCCGTCCATCTGAAGAATATACTTTCTTGTGCTTCTTTTCCTTCTATGATTTCTCTTTAACAAAAATGACTGAGGTACCAAAATGGGATGTGGGAGCCCAAGTGCTTTTGCAAAAGATCTCTAAGAAGCTTGCCTTTTCCTTTTTCTTTTTTTAAAGATTCCTGGCCACATTAGCTGCAGCTTTGGCACCCTCTTATGCTCAAAAATTGGACCACCGCAATTCTCCAGAGATCTCCCACTGGAAGTACGTTGTAGCTCCTGATGCAGCGAAATGTTTAGGCATCTTGATTTAAAAGGGGGATGGACCTATCTGATTTCACACATGTAGCCTCTTTGCCCTGCCTTCAAAACTACAATCTAGTTTTTTGCTACGTGTCTGGAATACACTGTTAAATACACTGCTAATCCACTGTTAAACAAAGTTCTGAAATCAGGTATCAAAGTCTCTGAGAAATGTCTGTAAAATTCATGTGTAAACCCATCCATAGCAGGATCAGTCAAATTGTGCAGGGGCCACGGCGCTGAGGAAGTGTCATGGCCTGTCCTTCTTTCCACATCCTGTCTTCCCAATCTGATTCACCTACTTTCCCCCAAGCTAAGGATGGGGAAGAGCCAGGAAGAAATCTACTCAAGCCTGCTTCTAAAAGCATCATTATATTGCATGGATCACAGGAGGAGGGACTCATGCAAATCCCATTTGAACTCTCTCATTGGAAGTATGTTCTAGCTTCTGATGCAGGTAAATATTTTGGCATCTTGATTTAGGAGGAGGATGGGCCTAGATGATTCCAGGCATGTGGAATCTTTGCCTGTTTTAAAACTACCATGGAGTTCCTTGCTATGTGCCTGGAATAGCACCCTCTGCTAATACACTGTTAAACACTGTTAAACCATGTTGTCAGATTACATGTCAAAATCTCTGAGAGCTATCTGTAAAATTCACTGGGAAAACCATCCTTTCCAGGATCCATCAAACTGAGCAGGGAATATGGTGCTGGGGAACTGTCATGGTCTGTCCTTTGATCCACATGCTGTCTTTCCATTCTAATTCTCATACTCTTTTTCAGATAATTGTGGAGAAAAGCCAGAAGCACTTTGTCAGATTCCTGCAGCAATCCGTTCCCAACAGCTTTCATTCAAAGAAGTAAAGTTTATTGAGACGTCTGAAAGTATGCAGATATCTAACTCTTGTGTTAGAACTGACTCCAAGCACATGAACCAGACAGATATACAATATTCAGGGGGGGGGGTCTCCTGATGGCCCAGGGCAAATCAGAGATCAGGTAAAAGTCCGCCAAAGTAATGGGCCATAATACTCAGGAGAAAGACAACACCAGGGACTCAAGGTTAAAAGCTTTGGTTAGATAGATAAGTAAGGCACTGAAGACAAAGCAGAAATTAAAGTCAAAATTCCAGAGTCACCTCCTCACTCCCATGGCACCTAGAGGCCTAGCTGACAGTCTTCTTCTCTAGCCTGCTTCTAAAAACATCATTATATTGCATATATCACAGGAGGAGGGACTTATGCAAATCCTATTTGAAATCCATAGGGGCAAGATAAGCTCAAAAGGCACCTGAACGTTTAGGGAACTCACCTGGGTTCCTTGGTCAGAGTTTCACATTTCCTGCCAAACTAAGCATCATGAAATTAATTATATTTTTTGTATTTTTCTTGGTGACAACTCTGAGAGGTAAGTCTCTATGAGACTTTTTTAACCATTGGTTTAGCTATACCTCCAATTGTACAATGCTCTGAATTTATTGCAATGTTCTCTTTTCCCAGGAGCCTTTTCAGACATTCAGCTCACATCATCGGGACCTGGAACATTGCGACCCGGAGAGAATCTCAATCTGGTCTGTAAAGTGACAGGAGTCTCCATCACTCATAGCAGTTATGGTTGGGACTGGATCCGTCAGCCTCCTGGGAAAGGTCTGGAATGGGTTGCAGGAATATACCCCTATGATGGCAGCAAGAGCTATCCTTCTTCTCTCCAAAGCCGTGTAACCATTTCTGCAGACAGCTCTGAGAACCAGCTCTCCTTCCAGCTGAACTCGGTGACGGCTGCCGATTCTGCTGTGTATTTTTGTGCCCGGTCATCACGGTGAGACAAAGTCAACAGGACGAGCATCAAAAAAGAGGAACACAGACCTCGGGTTTTATTTTGAATTTACAAGTCATACATAGGGTGGGGGAGAACAAAAACATTTCGACTACAGCCAGGGATCCTTTGCAAAAATGATCCCATGATCCCTTCAATGTTCATGTAAAAAACCCACCACATCATAGAAACAAAATCTTAAGTGTGCTGTTGCCACAGCTGAAATGGGTGGAAGACAGTGTTGCGAGTATGGTCGTTGCATTTCACCCTTATACTACCATTCCACTGAGCTGAATGTGTCAATTTATTAATTAAAATGTTTGTACCCCACTTTTCCTTTGTTTTAGTCCTGGAGCCTTCCCCAGTCTAAAGAGCATCCTCACAATGCAAGTGGCTCTCTGTTTGGAAGAAGGGCCACGTAAGTTGGAAGAACAGGAACACAGAGGGTGGTTGGCTTCACCCCACTCCTTAGGCAACACCCACCACTCAGGCGCCACTTGACTGTTTTGGATTGCTAGCTATTGGGGGGGGGGGAAACATGCAGATCTGTCCTCGCAGAGAAAGGAGAGCTTGTGCCTGAATAAAACTTGATCTTCAAGGTGCCACTGGACTGTTTTGGACTGGGGGAAGCTCTGCAGCTTACCTGGCTGCTTCTTGCTCTGACTGAGGGCTGCTAGGAGCAGGGGGCGAAGCTTGTTGCATGTGCCCGCCCCCTGGGCTCTTTACTGCCGGAGCTCCGCTCCTGTGTGCTCCTGCAGGAAATGACCCCTGGTAAAGAGCATACTTCCAATGCAAGTGGCTCTCTCTTTGGAAGAAGGGCCACATAAGTTGGAAGAACAGGAACACAGAGGGTGGTCGGCTCCACCCCACTCCTTATCCCCAGGTCATAAAAAGGCATTCCCTGCTGATTTCTGCAGACTTAAGTCATAAAAGCTGATATGCTATTTTCCTGGTCAGTTGCCAAACCAGCCTATAGGGGGAGCTGTTTGGAGCAATAACTCTTCTACTAAGAGAAGGAGACTCCACACTAATATCAGGTGGCAGTTTACAAGATCTGTAATTTGGCTCCTCTGGCCACCGGCCTTGTGGCCATGCGGCCTGGGGGCTGCCTGTGCCTCCCTGCAAGGAGGAAAGGCCATTAAAAGAACAGCAAACAAGCCATATCTGAGTGTTAGCTGGGGGGTGGGGTCAGAGGCCTTTTGTGCCTGCTCCCACCCTTCCAGCTTCAGTCTTCGCCCTCTGCTCAGCCCTCCCTCCCTCCCTCTTTATAGTACAGGCTTTTGTTGGTCGCCCATTTGGGGGCCAGGTAGGAATTTTTCGCCCTTTCTGAAATTGGCTCTACGGGGGGGGAGGTGCCTACCTTGTACTGGGGCAGTGGATTGGAAAATTGGTTTGGGTACGGCCGTGTTAAGTTTGTGACTTTAGCATTTGGTGGGGTTTTATTCAGATACTGGTTGTGGTCTGGTGAGCACCGGCTGACACCCTTTTCAATGCTAGGGGTTTTGTGAGTACAATTCAGGGGCCTTGTGGTCCTGGACGGGGAAAGCAGACTGCCTATGGGACCTCCTGGGATAGATCCTCCCTTTGAGCCTTCCGACTTGGGGGTCGATGTTCCTGGAGGTTATCTGGTAGCCAAACGGGCCGGGCGAAAGCCATAGCCTGTTGGCTCCCACTCAGGGCTGGGGGCTCGCTCTGTTTCAGATGGCGAGGAATGGGTCTTTGGACCCATGGCCCTGACCATTCCGCTTTGCACATAGCCCTTGCTGTTGTTCCAATTGTCACTAGTTAATAAAGTGGCCCATTTAGTTAACCCAACATCAGTGTCTGTCTCTTCATTCCGGCTAGGGGGGCAATTACCGCCAGAATGGAAAACATCGTAAGTCATAACATCGAAAGATCCAACAGCAATACAGCTGCACTGAAGGCATGTCACAGCTGCCATTTTATTTCATGTTATCATACCCTGTCCCCAGTCAGTCTTGAGAATCATGTGACAAGGGTCTAAGAATCCTTGGTTAACAACTGCTCCGCACCACTACCCAGAAGTACAATTTCAAGTGTTCTCTGGCCAGAAGGAATGGTTGTTCACATATTTACAACTATGTAATAGTTACATATGTAACTATTACATACTATGTAATAGTTACATATTTACAACTATGTAATAGTTACAACTATGTTGTAAATAACACCTGGGTGTTTTATGCTGAAAACCAGGCAGCCAGCTTCCTTGCTTTCATACCTTTGATTGCGTGATCAGACCCTGTGTCCATCTCAAGAATATGATTTTGTCATTCTTTCCTCCTGTGATTCCTCTTTAACAAAAACAGCTTTAATACAAAAACGGGATTTGGGAGCCCAAATACATTCCCATGAGAACTCAAAATGCGTTGTTTAAAAAAACAAAAAAAAACTGGTCACATTCACTGTAGCTTAGGCACTCTCTTATGTTGGAAAACTGGACCACCCAAACTCTCCAGAGTTCTCTCATTGGATGTATGTTGCAGCTCTTGATGCTTCCCACAGTTCGGGAAACTAGACAATGCACAGTAATCAATTCTCAATTCTGGCCAGCTAGTCTAAAGCCAGATAAGAAATTGGGGTTTTTTGGATTCTTTTGCTAAACTGATCTCTTTTTCACAGGCTGTCTCCTTCTCCTGCTGCAGATGAGGAATTAATCCACGTAACCCCCCTTCATGCCAGTTCTCCCCACCAGTTCTAATCTGTGCCGTTTCATATGCCTTGAAGAGGCCCACCTAGGTGGGCCTCTTCAAGGCATATCTCTTCAAGGCATGTCTCGGAAATTTCACTGACAGAACTAAATTCATATTTGTCTCCTTCCCCACCAAACCCTAATAGGAGAAACAGTGAAGTATATTTGTGGTCAGCAACTGACAAATTTGAGTTCCACATCTGGCATCTCATGAGGGCTGCTGCGGGTCTCATTATGTGCAAGGAGACGACAATTCCCAAAGGTCCCCCCCTTGAAAGAGTTTCCACACGCTTATGTTTGAAACAGAATAACTATTGTTAGGATCACTCCCGTAAGAGTTCAGAAGAAAGCAGGTGTACGCCAGGCGTGCTTGGTTAATCCCACTGTTAACCCCAGAATTGAGCGTGCACACACACACACACACACATAGTTTTCTTCCTGTGACTCCTTTTTAACAAAAATTATCTGGGTACACAAATGAGATTGGGGAGCCCAAACACATTTCCAAAGAACTAAAAAAAAATTGCTTAAAAAAATCATCCCTGGCAAGATGGCTGCAGCTTTGAAAACGTTGTCATACATACATCTTACCAAACAGGATCACTATTGGTAGGATCCAAAAAAGAGTTCCAAAAAAGGCAGGTGTCCTTCAAGTTTGCTTCTCTGGACTCTGCCTGTCAGGGCAGATAACAACAGTCAAGGGTCCCAGTGCCCCCCAGGCCTGTCCCTAGTGACCAGCGCATCATGTGATTGTTGGGAGTGTTTTCTAGCGGGTGGGCACTGAACTTCACCCGACACATAAAGTTCCGTCCAGAGAGTGCTCGGAAGAACAGAGGCCTGGCGGAAGCGCATCAGTAGGTCACATCACTCCAAGTGACTGCAGTCAATTGATTCATTCTTATATTACAGGCAAATGGTTGTTCAGGTTCTGAAGGGGTGTCATCCTGCATAAATACTGTTGGTGATTTATGCAAAGACCAGCCACACTTGCTTCCTATTTAAACTCTCAACGCCTCTTCATCTCACCCAGACTTCCTGGCGCAGGAGACAGGAGTCCAGTTGAGATCTCGTCCGTCATTCCACTATGCCATTCTTCTTGTCAACGCTCATTTTCTTGGCTTTCTCCCCATGTATGTCGATCTTTTAGAATCCAGCTCCTTCCATTGCTATATTTGGGTTGCACATGATCCCCATGAGCTGCTGATGTTCCTATCTCAACCAGTTCTCTCTTTCCCCCCTCTGTTCCTCCCAGGTGTCCTCTCACAGGTGGTTCTCACCCAGTCAGATCCTGCAGTGAAAAAACCAGGAGAATCCCATAAACTGTCCTGTGCCGTCACCGGATTTGATATTAACAGCTACTATATGAGCTGGATCATGCAGAAGCCAGGCAAAAAACTGGAATGGCTTTTCGAGAACTATAGTTCCTGTTT